>NC_079221.1:24144382-24211882 GCF_029633865.1 Lampris incognitus
TTTCTCGCATGGAATAGCCTTCATTTCTAAGAACAAGAATAGACTGTCGAGTTTCAGATGAAAGTTCTCTTTTTCTGGCCATTTTGAGCGTTTAATTGACCCCACAAATGTGATGCTCCAGAAACTCAATCTGCTCAAAGAAGTGCCCATCCAACCAATCCAACTTGTGGGAGCTGCTTCTGGAAGCGTGGGGTGCAATTTCTCCAGATTACCTCAACAAATTAACAGCTAGAATGCCAAAGGTCTACAATGCTGTAATTGCTGCAAATGGAGGATTCTTTGACGAAAGCAAAGTTTGATGTAAAAAAAATCTTATTTCAAATACAAATCATTATTTCTAACCTTGTCAATGTCTTGACTCTATTTTCTATCCATTTCACAACATATGGTGGTGAATAAGTGTGACTTTTCATGGAAAACACGAAATTGTTTGGGTGATCCCAAACTTTTGAACGGTAGTGTATATATATATACACGCACACATACACACATATTTTTTTTTGTTTTGTTGAATTAATGAATGAAAGCCAGTGGCGGCATGGTGGCACAGTGGTTAGTGTGGTCACCTCACAGCAAGAAGGTCCTGGGTTTGAGCCCCGAGGTAGTCCAACTTGGTGGTCATCCTGGGTCGTCCTCTGTGTGGAGTTTGCATGTTCTCCCCATGTCTGTGTGGGTTTCTTCCAGGTGCTCCAGTTTTCTCCCACAGTCCAAAGACATGTAGGTCAGGTGAATCAGCCATACTAAATTGTCCCTAGGTGTGTGTGTGTGTGTGTGTGTGTGTGTGTGTGTGTGTTGGCCCTGTGATAGCCTGGCGGCGTGTCTCCCCACCTGCCACCCAACGACTGCTGGGATAGGCTACAGCATTCCCACGACCCTGAGAGTTGGATAATGGATGGATAGATGAATGAAAGCCACTTTATTTGATATTGTATTCTTACAATGAATTGTATTCTTACAATAAATTTGTTCTCTGCATTTAATCCATCCTATAGGAATAGTGGGCAACTGCAGTGCCTGGGGACCAACTCCAGTTCTTTTTCTATGGCCTTGGTCAGGGGCACAGACAGGAGTTTTAACCTTAAAATGCAAGGTTTTTTTTGATGGTGGGAGGAAATGGGAGCCCCCAAAGGAAACCCATGCAGACAGGGGGAGAACATGTAAACTCCACACAGAAAGGACCTGGGACAGCCTGGGTTTCTAACCCAGGACCCTCATGCTGTGAGGCACCAGTGCCAATCACTTGGCCATATATATATATATATATATATATATATATATATATATATATATATATATATATATATATATATATATATATATATATATATATATCACCCTCTCATGCTTTTTCGGGTGATGTGCGTCTTCCACAAGCTCGGGTTCTCTACCAGAGGCCTGGGAATTTGAGGTTTCTGTGATCTTAGCTGTTCCTATGACTGCACTCTTCTGGACAGAGACCTCAGATGTTGTTCCTGAAATCTGCTGGAGCCACTCACCCAGTTTGGGAGTCACAGCCCCTAGTGCTCCTATTACTACTGGGACTACTGTGGATTGCACCTTCCACAGTCAATCTAGTTCTTCCTTCATCCCTTGGTATTTCTCTAGCTTCTCAAGTTCTTTCTTCCTGATGTTGCAGTCACTCAGGATTGCTACTTCAATCACTACTGCTGTCTTCTGTTCCTTGTCAACCACCACAATGTCTGGTGTGTTAGCTAGCAACTGCTTATCAATTATCAGATGCTTATTAATTAATTTTATATGTTCAATGATCATCTACATTTCCATTAACTATGTTAACTATGTTAACTCTATAACTGTGGGTCTAAGGACAGGCTGTTGTGTTGCTGTAAAGCCCCTTGAGGCAAAATTGTAAATTGTGATATTGGGCTATAAAATACTTCACTTGACTTAACTGTGTGAGAGAAAAATCTTTGGGATAGGGCGGGGGTGTTGCCTGCCCTACCCTATGTGAAACTTATGTTTTGCTGGTCCTTACTTTCACTCCCTACCCTTTGGGAATGGATTTTAATTTAACAAATCTTTACATAAACAAAGACAATGGGGTGGGTGAAATTACAACTTTTCAACAGGGAGTGCCTTACTGTAAATAGAGATTGAGCCTTTAAAGTGGGCTATGTTTGCAGTCAGCAGGATAGGATATGGAGCCATAAGGAAAACTTGCAAGTCTGCTCAACTTGATATTCTATTCTTGTTATGGAAAACAGTCTTGTTTTTATTGCCAAGCCGTTTAATGCATACGCACCAGAGACTCTAAGCTTGCTTTTTATTGATTGGGACCAGCTGCAATCAATATCAACGGATTATCGGGAATGATGAAGGCCTGCTAGCATTTGCAAAGCCTTTTTCTATGGATGTGAGAATTTATGTGAGGGCACAAACTGTGCCTCGTTCACCTTATTTGTTGACAGGCCAGAATGATGGGAGGCTTACGAGGTTTTTCCCTTGACCTGACAAGAACAGGGTTTAGTCTAACCTGAGCAGGACAGGCCGGTGATCCTATTTGATGTGTCCCTCACAAAAGCATGGTGCCTGGATGGCCGGGGACAAAATCAGGACACTCATTGTTTGTGTTTGCCATTTTTTTTTAATTCACCACCCAGGGAGAAAAAAAGCGACCCTCTTGGGTAGTTTGGGTTTCACAGTTGGTATCTAAACACTCCTGCTTGGGAGAATTGACATCCTTGCTGCAGTAGTGGCCAATTAGGATCAAGTGTCAGCTTGTTGACAAGTGAAGGATGGAATGTGCAAACGGTTGGTCAAACAAGGGTAGGGGAGTGGCGTTGGTGGTGACAGGCTATGTCACAGACATGGAAGAAGGATTTAAAACAAATGGTGACTTGCCATCAGACGGGAATCTTTTCTTTTGCCCTCACTAACTGAACAATGTTGACTGTCCTCCTCTTCTATCTAGCTTAATACCATTTTCATTAATTCAAGTCCAGTCAATTTTATTTGTATAGCCCAATATCACAAATTATAAATTTCCCAGCTTTACAGCAACACAACATCCTGTTCTTAGACCCTCGCATCAGATAAGGAACAACTCCCTTAAAAAACCAAAAAAACAAAAATTTTAACAGGGAGAAAAAATAGAAAGAAACCTCAGGGAGAGCAACAGAGGAGGGATCTCTCTCTCAAGATGGACAACGTGCAATGGATGTTGTGTGTACACAATACAACATTGAAAGAGGATAAAATAATTATAATGGCATTATAAAATATATGAAGAATATGATGAGGAGGGTGCCAAGACACCACCAGAACAGCCCAGGACCCAAGCCACGTGACCAGCATCACCATGTTAAAAAAAAAAAAGTTATACATCTTAGTGAGAGAAAGACATAACATTAAAACAGGATAACAAAATTAAATGTATTTATAAGCTATATAAAAAGAAAATGTGATGAGGGGAATACTAAGCATTATCAAAACGGCTCATTTAATCTCCGTTACTATCTGACATTGCTGTGAGTAAACACAGTCGAACATAATTCTAAATGGGCCACACTATGTATGCTAGCCACACTGTTCCACCCCTCCAGCAGGAGAGCTAAAAAAGTGAGCTTTCTGATTAATTTCTCCTCTTACTCTATAGAAAAGCTATGAGGGCCGGGCTTTTGAAGTTGCGTTTGAACTGTGGGGAGAGGTTCTTTGAAAGTAGGGGTGGGTTATCACAAAATAATTTCATTTTCCCTTGGATGCTTTCTGAAAAACACATGCTGCCTGGCAGAACGGAGGACTCAGCTTTAAAGGGGAGGGAAGAGAAGGAGCATTTCTCTCAGTTTTCACACCTCTCTAATACCTTCCTCTGAATGCAAATGATAGTGTGCAGAAACAACAGCACTCGTCTCCCACTAACATATACTACATGCACCCGCAAATGCATTATCAAGGCCCACCAAACACGTAAACAAGTGAAGGCAAGCAAACAGTGCATCGTAAATCAAAAAGTCCAAACTGTCGATACGCGAAGCATTCTAATGGTATTAAATCAACTCAGGAATGTTATTAGCCATATCCCCCTGCTCCTTTCTTACTAAATAACATAATTTTAATTGCTTAAAATCTAAATCAAATTTGCAGAAATATCGATGGAGGACAAGGTGGCCAAGTTGTTGGTCAGCTCATCCTGTAAAGGTCATAGCCCATGAAAAAGTCAACAAGTCCATCAATAATCCCGCCTTCAGCCCAAGTGTCCTCAAGCAGGACACTACAATTCCCTCACTCACTACCATCTGCTAAGTTTTTGTCACTCTGGATACCAGCCCTTGCTAACATAGGTGTCACATTTCTTTTGCTACTGCAAATCATTCATGGTATCTCCAACATACATTACTTTATCAACATTATCTGATACACTAATTGTCTATACATAGTTATTCAAGAAAAAAAAAACATGGGGGGGTTGTTTTTCCCCCTTTTTCTCCACAATTGTATCCGGCCAATTACCCTACTCTTCCGAGCTGTCCCAGTCGCTGCGCCACCCCCTCTGCTGATCCGGGGAGGGCTGCAGACTACCACATGCTTCCTCCGATACATGTGAAGTCGCCAGCCACTTCTTTTCATCTGATAGTGAGGAGTTTTGCCAGGTGGATGTAGCGCGTGGGAGGATCATGCTATTCCCCCCACTTCACACCCCCCCCCCCGAACAGGCGAGCCGACCGACCAGAGGAGGCGCTAGTGCAGCAACCAGGACACATACCCACATCCGGCTTCCCACCGGCAGACAAGGCCAGCTGTGTCTGTAAAGGTGCCCGACCAAGCCAGAGGTAGCACGGGGATTCGAACCGACGGTCCCCGTGTTGGTAGACAACGGAATAGACTGCCACGCCCCCCGGACGCATAGTCATTCAAATTTCCAATGTAGAAAGTATGTCACACTGATGGATGCATCAAGTAAAATTCCCAATATAGGAGAACATATTTGGCAAATAACACTAATTCTGACTCTATAGATAAGAGCATCAACTACACACCTTGAGCTAAACACACAAGAGGAAGAATAGGAAATAGAAAGATAATCCCTGTGCGTTCATTCAGACTCAGATTCGCAGTATCATAGCTCTGTTGTTTGCAGAGCCAAAAACAAAAGCTTTATTTCTCTCGGCACCTCCTGTTCCAAAGTGGATACTCAAGTATCAACACTGTGCTCTTAAAATTGTATTGTATGCCTGACGGCAAGACATCCAGGATATCATGGGGTATTTGATGTTTGATAAGAACGTACATTTTTTTCTTGTCCAAGATGACATTCTGAAGTAGATGTGCATACGCTCACCACTCGATATGTAACGTGCTCCTGCCACTTGAAATGCACTTTAATGAATGTAATTTGCTGTGGTGAACAGAATAATAACAACAAAACAACTCCGTATGCAAGCTGGTTAGCGCTGAAATTGAAATTGAAATTGCAGAACCCAGGTGACCTTACATGGACTTAAACCATACTTTACTTTGAAATCAACCCTTGACCCAGATGGAAAGAATATTGAGACACATAAGAAAAAAAATCTTTCTTGATCTTTGATCCTTACATCTTAGTAGCTTTCTTTGGCACAAAGATGCAGCCAATATATTTTTAATTTTGCTGTCATGGAAATGAGCACCGATAGAAAAGGACAGGGTGAGCTGAGATAAACTATATTCAGTGTTATATTGGGCAGCAGCAAACAGACTTAAAGCAGTGCAATAATGCAGATTTAGTGTGGGGGAAAATATAAAATGCATCTACTGTGCAAGCTATATATATATATATATATATATATATAATATTGTAGGCAGGATGAGCTTCAAAAATTGTCTGTTTCATCAATTTGAAGGAAAGATCACACCAGATTATCCATTGAAAGAAATATGTAAGCATGCCATGCTCAGGTCTTAGCCAAGTAAAAAGTCTCTATTTTCATAACATTAGCAAAACTAAGCCATCATACATCATCATATTTGGCACCAGCCAAGTAGCCCCTCAAGAATGTTGATTTCATGGGAACTATGCACATTCTAATTCTGTGACTCTTGCATGGCTAATGGGAGCATTTCATTATGTGGAGGACAACATTTCGAAGCCATCGTTGAAGCCTTTGTCCTAGGATGTTTCCCCTTTCTGCTCACGCTGACTGCTTTATCTTTTAATGAGATCGGACTTCATTAAAGAGGGCCCTTCAAAACCTTGCCCAGGTCCTTAACACATACCCTTCCACTGGCCACAGCCAACGGTGGCTGATGGAGCTTGGTAGGAGGTTGATAGGAAAGAGGGAGAAAGAATATAAGGAGAAAAGAATGGGATTGATTATAATCAGTATGGTTCCTATGCATACTATGCACTGAGTACTTTTTATTTGCAACTGTATATACATAAATGTGTGTGTGTGAGAGGCAAAGGGAAAGGGAAAGGGAGAGGGAGAGAGAGAGAGAGAGAGAGAGAGAGAGAGAGAGAGAGAGAGAGAGAGAGAGAGAGAGAGAGAGAGAGAGAGAGAGAGAGAAGTGAGAATGAGCTTCCTTTTTTATGCACATCCATTTTTTGTGCGTGCATGCATGTGTGTTTGCATATGTTCATTTATGTATTTGTGCATGCATGTGTCTGTCAGTGGGAATGAGTGCGTGCAAAAAACTACTTAAAAGAGACCGTAGGATATTGGCAGTGCCCGATATAAGCCATACCTTGCGAAGTTTTTTATTTATTTAATCTTTTAGTGCATAAAAAAGGGTTATGTTTCTGAACCTGTTGTCATAACAACAAAATGGTAAAATAGTCTGCCATGTCACTATGGAGATGGATTCCATGAAGCATCTGCTACTTTTGGAAGTGCAGGCTCTGCCAGGCTAAATGAGAGCATACACAGACACACACAGAAAACACATGGGATGAATCTAATAAAATAAGACTATTCAAATCCATGTTATTTCATGGGTATTGTATCATTTATTTTGTCTTTGCCTTTGAAAATGTAACAACGCCCTAACATAGCCCCCTTTTTAATTGTAAATCTTTTTATATGTCAATCTCACTCTCAATCACAATTTCATGCTGATAAGTTTGTCCAACCTTAGTGTTCTGTTACAGTCAAAGCATCATTTTAATACTGTACCTACAGGGCACCAGGGGACCAATTTTACCATTTCAAAACATGTGAATTGACATTCGGTCACCCAACTGGCAGGCAGGTTGCATGTGAACACATCTATCTGGATATTTTCCTAAGGGCAGCAGAAAGCATTTAGCGTTCACTGACTTTCATCTGCAATATATTTTGTTAAGTGTGAGACCCTCCTTTTCTGCCTGACTACAGTGGGTTCATGGTCCTTGAGGTATCACTTGTACTTGCCTGACCGAAGCAAGGCTGATCTGACCGTCAAATGAAAGATGTATTAAGTCCTGTTATCTTCTCACTTCACTAATTTAACATATATCAGCCTGATCATATGTATCTGAACCAAGGATTAAGGTGGTATTTCTTGCCTTAAATCCAAGGGCAATTAATCTATACACTGGTTAAAAAATTTGGATTCTGTGTTAGGGGCACTGCTGATTCAGTATCTATGGCATGTATTGCATATCTCAGATTTAATAAGATGCGGGTATGGATGAGAGAAAGTGTCTTGACAGGAGCAACAGAGACCTCTGGGAGGGAACGTCCAGTTAAGATCATGAGCTGAACTGCATTTTTTTTTTATCAGTTGTGCATTTTTTTACTTTCTTCTGCAAGCAGACAGTTATATTTTGAAATCTCCAACTTTAAACTCCATCTTTGGTTGTTATCAATGGTGCAATATATCACCTAATGTTTCATTGGATGCCATATGTTTTCAAGGCTCTACAGTTTAATCCTTCACTTTTATAAACTGTTAACTGTCATTGAATTTTATCATACAGTAGGTGATTGATTATCTGTCATAGTTAAGGCTACAATCTATGAACCTTCAGTGTTTTAGTTAGCCTGATTATATCGCAAGAGTTTAGAAACATTTGTTCTTAGATAAAATTGGGACCTATCTTTTCCCTCCTTTGACAGAGGTTTGGATCATTAGTCAGTATCTGAACAGCACAGCAGCATATAAACAGCATATAAATCTCTGTCTTTATGGTTAACCTCGGCCATGACGTCCAGATGCATATAATCCTTGTCAGAGCAATGTGATGAAGTTGCAATACATCTGCATTTAGGCTTGGGAACAGGCCGATAAGCATGCCTTATGGTGATATATGCATCTAAGGAAATCTACATCTGATGGTGCTTATTAAAAAAAATGGGTGATGGGGCATCCGGGTGGCATAGTGGTCTATTCCATTGCCTACCAACATGGGGATTGCCAGTTTGAATCCCCGTGTTACCTCTGGCTTGGTCAGGTGTCCCTAAAAACACAACTGGCCGTGTCTGCGGGTGGGAAGCCGGATGTGGGTATGTGTCCCGGTTGCTGCACTAGCACCTCCTCTGGTCGGTCGGGGTGCCTGTTTGTAGAGAGGAGGGGGAACTGGGGGGAATAGTGTGATCCTCCCATGCCCTACTTCCCCCCGGTGAAACTCCTCACTGTCAGGTGAAAAGAAACGGCTGGCAACTCCACATGTATCTGAGGAGGCATGTGGTAGTCTGCAGCCCTCCCTGGATCGGCAGAGGGGGTGGAGCAGCGACCGGGACGGCTTAGAGAGCGTGGTGATTGGCTGGATACAACTGGGGAGAAAAATTAGGAAAAATCCAAAAAAACAAATGGGGGGGGGGGGGGAGGATTGGTTCGTCTTTGACCTGGGAGACAGTGTCCAAACGGTGTTAGGACAGGGCTGTCCATTTTCTTCTTTGCTGTTTGTTGTTCCTTTTTAATCCTCTTAATCTTTTCAAAGCTGTGGCTTTGTTAAATGACTTGGCAGCTTTACTTGTAGCAGGCCCCACTTCAACATGTCATCACTAAAAGGAAAAGACAGATGAATTTCAGCCTCAATATTGTACTGTTATGACTTTGGACATTTCACTGTGGATTTGCATGCTTCGCCAAACTATAAGACAGCCAGAAAATGAAAGTCCAAACTATTGCCACGCTGATGTCACTATTACCAAATTTAGTGGATACACATAGTATTCTGGGTAAGAGGTCAGATTCATATTGATAGGCCTACTTAGGATGAGGTGTTAAAATGCATTTTAATATCCCAATCGCAAATATCTCTATTTACAAGTATTACCAGACTATTCTCAAGATTAACATGGAAACATGAAATGCAAACCACTGTAAACAACTGGAGTCACAAAAAGAAATGTGCAGATAATATGAAAAAGCAGGAATTCATAATCTTTTTTATTTTGATATACTTTATTAATCTCTGTGGGGAAATTCATGCTCTGCATTTAACCCATCCTAGCTGGACCAACTCCAGTTCCTCTTGCCATGCCTCAGTCAGGGGGACAGACAGGTATAAACCCTAACATGCATGTCTTTCTGATGGTGGGGGAAACCGGAGCACCTGGAGAAACCCACCGCAGACATGGGGAGAACATGCAAACTCCACACAGAGGACAACCTGGGATGACCCCCAAGGTTGGACTACCCCGGGGTTCGAACCCAGGACCTTCTTGCTGTGAGGCGACAGTGCTAACCACTGAGCCACCATGCTGCCTGTAATGAGTCCATAATGGCTCCCATATGTCACATTGTCTGCTTATAAGTGATGTTAATACTCTAATATGATTTAGGTTGTGTAAAATAACAGTAGATGGAAACATGTGTGTGTTTTCTGCTCCACTGATTGCAGTTTTTGTGTAACTGCTTCTGACCAGGTTGAAGACAAACTGCTTCTGCCAGCTCCGGCAATGTAAGCAGAAAAGCCAGAATTAGTTCTCCATTCAGCTGCCCATCGGTTTGGAGGCATGGGAATCACAAAGGATGCACACCTTTACATAACTGTACATACATAACTGACCCTTTTGCATTTGGACGGATGTGTTCTTGAGGCAGAGAGATAAGCCGTGGGACATTGTGACATTAAGCTGTGCTTGAGTAAAGAAGGATAAATCTGCTGGTACTCCAGTTGCTGCAAGGGGATCTCTAAAAGACAGGAGTGCTCTTGCACAAGGAAATTAAAATTCAAAGCTTACAGATGCATTCAAATTATTTATCTTGTACAGGTCAAGATTGCTTGTCCTCTTAATGTGTCCTTCGCCAGGAGTGCTTAAAACTTGATGGGCTTAATTTCAAATATTGCTCTGCTCTCCCCAAAGCAAAAAAAACAAAAAAAAACAAACAACAGCTTTTCCCTGAAAGCTGACACTGATATAATGACTTTCCTTTACAGTAAATAAATAAATAAATAAACAAATAAAACAAAATAGAGTGTGATCTTGAAATACTGGATTGGTCTGAACACTACTGATATTGGCATGTCATGCCACATTATATTCATGGTTCTGTGATCTGAGTGCATCCTCATCCCATTTCATCATCAGCCACTTCTCTGGGGTCGGGTCATGGTTGCAGCAAGCTAAGTAGGGCACTCCAGATGTCCTTCTCCCCAGCAACACCCTCCAGGTCCTCCTGGGGGATCCCTAGTCATTCCCAGGTCACATTGGACATGTAGTCCCTCCAGTGAGGTCTACCCCGTGGTCTCCTCCCAGTTGGACATGCCTGGAAAACCTCCAAAGGAAGGCACCCAGGAGGCATCCTAGTCAGATGCCTACACCACCTCAACTGGCTTCTTTCGACACAAAGGAGCAGCGGCTCTACTCCAAGCTCCCTCCAGATCTCTGAGCTCCTCGCCCTATCTATAAGGCTGAGCCCAGACACCCTACGGAGGAAACTCACTTCAGTCGCTTGTATCTGCGATCTCACCCTTTAGGTCACTACCCAAAACTCATGAACATAGGTGAGGGTTGGAACAAAGATTGACTGGTAAATTGAGAGCTTTGAATTCCAGCTTCGCTCAGCTCCCTCTTCACAACAATGGTCTGGTACAATGTCCGCATTACTGCTGATGCTGCACCAATCCACCTGTCAGTTGCCCCACTGACAATCGCTACCTTAACATGGTGGAGGGGTTTGGGTGTCTCGGTGATCCTGGGAGCTATGATGTTGGGGGCAATAGCTCCTGGTAGGGTCTCCCAAGGCAAACTGGTCCCAGGGGAGGGGCCAGACTAGGAGCGATTCCTAAGAAACCCAATGAAACTATAACAGCAGAGCTACAGCACCTCACCTGGTAAAGGAAACTGGGGCCCCTTCCTGGAGCCAGACCTGGGAAGGGAGCTCACCAGTGAGTATCTGGTGGCCGAGCCTTGGCCCATGGCGCCCAGTTGGGCTCAGCCAGAAAAAAACAACATGGAGCCACCACCCTGTGGACCCACCACCTGTGGGGATGAGCATTGGGCTAGGGTGCAATGCAGGCCAGGTGTCAGGCAAAGGTGGGGACTGAGGTGTGCCGACTTCCAGCATCGCAGACTGGTCCTCAGGATGTGGAATGAGTGCATCCTAGCTAGTATAAATGGGTTATGGCATTGGCATGCACCAGCTCATATACGGAAGACTAATATCATTACATTGTAATTAATTAACATCGATGTATAAATACTTACTGCTGTACAGCTCTATTCGTTAATGAATGAAGACAGTGATTTTGGGAGTTACAGCAGCAAAGAATAAGAGAGGCCGACCAAAAAGGTGACATCAAAGAATGGCTTAGTCTGAAAATATCGGAGGTAACAAGATCAGCTCAGGACAGAGAGAATAGGGGGAGACTTGTTTGGCAAGCATGCCATCCTGATGGTGCTGGCAACCCTCTCTAACAAGGAAGCCTTGAAGAAGAAGTACAGCTCTGTGAGCAATGTATGAGGAATTAAATCAAATAAACAAACAAACATAAAAAGGGCAATGGCGTTCGCCAGATGGATTTTCACAAAACAAGAGGATGCATTCTTTATCACGTCCAACAGACCCAGCATAAAAGTGAATTCATTTATGAGAAAAGTACAGAACTGTAATCTTTGAATCTTTATATGTGATATGAATATGCTGTAGACATAACCTTCAAGATTAAACAGAGGTCAAATCAATGCATCTAAAAACGATGCTAGAGGCTTGAGTATCACAGCATGTACAAGTTTCCCCTCCTCCCTTCTTGCCTGAACCTACATCTTCACTCCATAAGCCAAATGGCTTGGTACTGTTTTAAAAAAATCTAGTGCGGAAAATTGCATCCACATCGTTTCACATGTCCGGCTTTTCAAAAAGCTTTTGGCCAACGGCTTTTTGCCCGCAAAGTGTTTTCTAAACTTCCCCGAGTGCAATTTATGCATCTGTGTGATCAGATGGAGAATATTACCGCACATGCAGAGGTAGAGGCATTCCTTTCATTTTTCCCAATGCTCCCTATCAAATATTAATATTTCTGTGAGTGCCAAGTAAATGTGGATTATAAAAAGAAAGGGCAGAAGGACGTAGGAGATGTGCTTGAGAGGGAAGGTCACAGAACTGCATATACTAAACCAAAACCCTCCAGGTGAGTATAAATATCTGAGTGAAATTTAAAATTTCCTGTCAGCCTTTTTTGTGAAGCACTTGTCACTCAAAAAAACCAAACAAAACAAAAACAACAACAAAAAAAACCTCCCTCAAAAACATCACCAAGATATCTCCTGAAATTTGAGCAAGAATGAAAGGGACTTCTCTCGTCCCAAAGAGAGGCTGTCACTTAAACACAGCTACAGAGACTCAACTTGAACCCAAGCCCCCCACCCCACATTATTATTTCATCAAATTTAATGGGATGGGGTAGCGTAGCACTCTATTCCGTTGCCTACCAACACGAGATCTCCGGTTCGAATCCCCGTGTTACCTCCAGCTTGGTCAGGCATCCGTACAGACACAATAAGGCCATGTCTGCGGGTGGGAAGCTAGATGTGGGTATGTGTCCTGGTCACTGCACTAGCACCTCCTCTGGTCGGTCGGGGCTCCTGTTTGGGGAGGTGGGAGGACTGGGGGGAATAGCGTGCCTCGCGCTACGTCCCCCTGGCGAAACTCCTCACTGTCGGGTGAAAAAAGCAGCTGGCGACTCAACATGTATCGGGGGAGGCATGTGGTAGTCTGCAACCCTCCTCGGATCGGCAGAGGAGCAGCAACCGGGACGGCTCGGAAGAGTGGGGTAGCTGGCCATATTCAATTGGGAGAAAAGGGGGGGAATAATAATAATAATAATAATAATGATAATAATAATAATGCGACGGCCAGGATTACCTGTGTTGGTCAGTCATGACAACAAGCTAACAGCTAGACATTGTCTTGGGAACTGAGCGACTCTGTGCATTCATGAAGCTTTCAACATCCTGGATTAGTCCAGCCTTTGCAGTGGTTATGAAATGAATCAAATGCAAGGTCATAGCTCTGTTCTCCTCCTCCCCGTAGAAAAATCCAACTACATTACCCTGAACATTGGGCGATAAGCAACCAAAAGCATCGCCGAGCAAGCCAACAACAAATGTAAACATAGGAAAGAGAAACAAACTAGAAAGATGGATGACAACATTTGGATGATAGAGTCCCCCCCCCCCACACACACACACATTCACTTACTCACTCACACACACACACACACACACTACACACACATAAAGGGGAAATCGGTGAATGCTTCCAAATGGCCATCAGGAAAATGAAAATGCAGCCACACGATCTATATTTACAGTACATCTAAAAGACTGTGAAGGGCCTTTCGTTCCTGCAATCACGACCAACCTTGATGCTTTCCCTGTGGGCCTCAGTGTAGTGGGCTGTGTCCACGCTGTGAGCGGGCTGATAAGCGAGGGGCATTCTTTTAAAACAGGGGCTCCTGGTGTTTGCATGGGGCTATCTGCGAGGCAGGTGTGTCGAGGCTTTGACTAGGTAATCTATATTTAAACACAGGGGGATTACATCCATTCTTCCAGTGCCAGAGAGGCTTCCCACTGAGATCCAGGGGCTTATGAAACATGAGTTAGGCACGGCCGATACATCTGGGCACCACGGAGTGGATGGAGATAAGGGCAGACATTAACCCAATCAGATAGCGAGGAGGAGAGATACAGAACTTAAAATGGGAAAATGCAAGGAGATAAAGTGGGTGGAGTGATTGACAGAGGGAAGTAGCAGGAAGAGAGAGCAAGAGAGAGAGAAAGAGAGATGGCATGAAACAGGGGACACTGTGTAAGTCCTTGCACACATGTGCCCATATATAAATGGGGTTTGCATGTGTGTGTGTGGGGGGGGAGTATAAAGGACGAGGAACGAATGACAAGTAAAGATGAGGAGACGGAGAGATACATGGAGCTTTAGCGGAAGTTCGTTGAGGAAGACTATCTTTTGCATGCAAAGGCCTGTAGTTGTATTTCTTTATCCCGCCATTCTCATGTCTCATGCACGCTCACTTATATTTCCCCTTGCCGCCATTGTCTGGGGCTGTTAATTGAGCTATCAGCTGTTCACCTCACCTGTTCTGATCTATCCGAAAGCACAGCAACACACCTGCATGGTTAGCCCGTCACCTTGCTGCTGTCTTTTATAAATATGCTTCTCTCTCTGCCTCCGGTGCATTTGTACTGCTTGTTATGCGCTCCCCTCCACCTCCCCGTCACCGCTTAGTCCTCGCAGAGCATCAGTTTCATCGCTTCATCAGCCTCATCATCTCAGCAGAAGTCATCAGCCACCGCCGCCAGTGTCTGGACTCCATGGGGGGATTTACTGTGCTGCTGCTCAGGGCTGATGCCCCTCCATTAAAAAACTCTCCCTGTTGAGTCTGAGCACTGAAGACGTTCTTGACGTGTCTTAATTTCCGCTAAACCATCTGTTATGATACACATTTTCTTTGCTGCACTATGTCTCTCCTGGCTGAGCTGAGTATACATCTGAAAAAAAGACAGACAGACAGAAAGAGTGAGTGAGACTCAGGGGTGGAAAAGTTGTTAGGGTCTGCCCCTTCTGACAATAAAGGTCACAGGTTTGATTCCCTAAGGCACTCTCTCCACGTGTCCTTGAGAAAGAGACGGTCATATGGGAATGCCGACCGAGAGTAGTATTACTTAATATTTACACATATGCATGAGCGAAACGGTGTGAGTGAAAAACAGAGAGAGAGAGAGAGGGAGGGAGAGAGGGAAGGAGGGGGGCAGCCAAAGGTGCCCAGAAGCACAAATCACTCCAGCTGACAAGGAGGCAAAGGTCTGACATGTGTAATAACTCAACTCGTACAGTGAATATGTCATCATGTTCTGAATGTTGAATTTTACATCTTGTTGGCGCACTCATGCATGTTGTTGTGTGTGTCTGGGAATGCTTCTGTGTGTGTGTGTGTGTGTGTGTGTGTGTGTGTGTGTGTGTGTGTGTGTGTGTGTGTGTGTGTGTGTGTGTGTGTTTGGGAATGCTTCTGTGTGTGTGTGTGTGTGTGTGTGTGTGTGTGTGTGTGTGTGTGTGTGTGTGTGTGTGTGTGTGTGTGTGTGTGTGTGTGTGTGTGTGTGTGTGTGTGTAGAAGGGGAGGTTGAATTCTCTAGCTCGGAAGGGCACCTCTGTAGGAAGAGGTAGAGTCCCACCCCTGGGATACGGAGGAACTGGTCATCCATGGTGTGTTCTGGTTGAAATTAGTCCAAGCTGATGTTACCAGAAGAGACATGAGGGAGTGAGAGGGACAGGGATGGAGAAAGAGGCAGCATTTAAGCAAGTGAGAGACAGGAAGACAGACTGACAGGAAAAAATAAGGAGACCAACAAAGAAAAATAGCAAAGCAAGAGAAAAAACAGCGAGGCAGAGATAGACAGAGAGGGGGAGGGGGAGAGAGAGACAGAGGGAGAAAGAGAGAGAGAGGAGAGCGAGACCGAGAGAGAGAGCGAGAGAGAGAGAGAGAGAGAGAGAGAGAGAGAGAGAGAGAGAGAGAGAGAGAGAGAGAGAGAGAGAGAGAGAGAGAGAGAGAGAGAGAGCTCCACATAAAATCACTCACTTCTGAAAGAGTCTTTCTGGTTTATCAATATAAAGCTATGAAAGAGAATATTTTCTTTCTTCAAATAGTGAGAGTTCTGTGTGTGTGTGTGTGTGTGTGTGTGTGTGTGTGTGTGTGTGTGTACGTGTGTACGTGCATGCATGTATGTGTTTGTGTTATGTATGTGGGTCAATGAGTGTATGCACCTTGTGCTACAGTGCGTCCGGGACTGTTAGCCTTTGTGTGTGCACGTATGTTTACATGATCTGTCTGCATGCATTTCTTAACTTCAAAAAGAAATTAGCATCTAATTCCTATGCGGATTTGTGTTCACGTGTGTGTGTGTGTCTATGTGTGTGTGTATTTGTCTATATGTGTGTGTGTGTGTGTGTGTGTGCTAAGTGGATATAGATGAATGTGTATTTTGAGTGTGTGTGCATGAGCAGGAAATTTCCATGTGGATTTGCAAACCACTGTACCTTAGGGTGATCTTATACTCAAAGACAAAAATGTGTATGTGTTCACACGCACACATGCACACACACACACACACACACACACACACACACACACACACACACACACACACACACAGCATATACACTCAGACATCTATGGACACATGAGTCCGTGACACTTTCCCTCTGCTACAGTAAGGAAAAACCCTTGTATCTACCCCCCTCCCAAACAGCCCTGTGTACGAGCCTTGCAGAAAGTGAGCGGAGAGCAGTGCTGAACACACCGGAGACTGAAGAGTCAGACACTCTGTTATTCAAGGAGCGAGTGGGAAAAACAGCATGTAAGCATGTCGACTTTGAAGGAGGCAGGTCTAGATGACTTGTGCATTCGTGAACATGTGTCAATATCTCCACATGTCCATAGCAGCCAGCTGCGAAGCTGTACTTTGGCAGGGAAATGGATGCTACATAGCCAGTTAGCAATGCACTGATTGGGAATAGTGATCATCATTAGTGCTAACATTCCCTCGAGATCAATGATCAGCCTGTTCACTCGTGCTATCAGAGTCTTGGTTTATCTCAGTTTGTCCAAGGCAATTTGAGAGGCACCCTGGTGCTTTTTCAGTCTGGTGACAGGTTTCGCTTTAGCTCTTCCCATAACTTGTGCTTCTCCTCTATTGAATTGGGTGAACTTGAACGCTGATGGGAGTGAGCTGCGAGTGGAGGGCTAATTTATAGTCCAGTATACCAAAAACCGTCAAAAATAGGCTCCAAAACCATAGGATTATGCCCATAGGGAGGTCAAATACAGGTTAGATTGTACAATGATATTTTTTGACATGCGTGCACACACACACATACACACACACACATATAAAACAGATATAAAACACACACACACACACATATATGTGAAACATATATATATATATATATGTCTGTTGAGCACTATCCCAACTGTTGAGTGTTTCTTTTAACAAAATGTTATATATATATACACACACACACACACACACACACACACACACACATATATATATATATATATATATATATATATATATATATATATATATATGTGTGTGTATATTATTATCTCTATACACACACACACACACATATATATATATATTCTCTGTACAATTTGATCACACACACACACACACATATGTATATATATATATACACTACCGTTCAAAAGTTTGGGATCACCCAAACAATTTTGTGTTTTCCATGAAAAGTCACACTTATTCACCACCATATGTTGTGAAATGAATAGAAAATAGAGTCAAGACATTGACAAGGTTAGAAATAATGATTTGTATTTGAAATAAGATTCTTTTTACATCAAACTTTGCTTTCGTCAAAGAATCCTCCATTTGCAGCAATTACAGCATTGCAGACCTTTGGCATTCTAGCTGTTAATTTGTTGAGGTAATCTGGAGAAATTGCACCCCACGCTTCCAGAAGCAGCTCCCACAAGTTGGATTGGTTGGATGGGCACTTCTTGCGTACCATACGGTCAAGCTGCTCCCACAACAGCTCAATGGGGTTCAGAGCTGGTGACTGCGCTGGCCACTCCATTACCGATAGAATACCAGCTGCCTGCTTCTGCTCTAAATAGTTCTTGCACAATTTGGAGGTGTGTTTAGGGTCATTGTCCTGTTGTAGGATGAAATTGGCTCCAATCAAGCACTGTCCACTGGGTATGGCATGGCGTTGCAAAATGGAGTGATAGCCTTCCTTATTCAGAATCCCTTTTACCCTGTACAAATCTCCCACCTTACCAGCACCAAAGCAACCCCAGACCATCACATTACCTCCACCATGCTTAACAGATGGCGTCAGGCATTCTTCCAGCATCTTTTCATTTGTTCTGCGTCTCACAAACGTTCTTCTTTGTGATCCAAACACCTCAAACTTGGATTCATCCGTCCACAACACTTTTTTCCAGTCTTCCTCTGTCCAATGTCTGTGTTCTTTTGCCCATCTTAATCTTTTTCTTTTATTGGTCAGTCTCAGATATGGCTTTTTCTTTGCCACTCTGCCCTGAAGCCCAGAATCCCGCAGCCGCCTCTTCACTGTAGATTTTGACACTGGTGTTTTGCGGGTACTATTTAATGAAGATGCCAGTTGGGGACCTGCGAGGCGTCTGTTTCTCAAACTAGAGACTCTAATGTACTTATCTTCTTGCTCAGTTGTGCAACGCGGCCTCCCACTTCTTTTTCTACTCTGGTTAGAGCCTGTTTGTGCTGTCCTCTGAAGGGAGTAGTACACACCGGTGTAGGAAATCTTCAATTTCTTAGCAATTTCTCGCATGGAATAGCCTTCATTTCTAAGAACAAGAATAGACTGTCGAGTTTCAGATGAAAGTTCTCTTTTTCTGGCCATTTTGAGCGTTTAATTGACCCCACAAATGTGATGCTCCAGAAACTCAATCTGCTCAAAGGAAGGTCAGTTTTGTAGCTTCTGTAACGAGCTAAACTGTTTTCAGATGTGTGAACATGATTGCACAAGGGTTTTCTAATAATCAATTAGCCTTCTGAGCCAATGAGCAAACACATTGTACCATTAGAACACTGGAGTGATAGTTGCTTGAAATGGGCCTCTATACACCTATGTAGATATTGCACCAAAAACCAGACATTTGCAGCTAGAATAGTCATTTACCACATTAGCAATGTATAGAGTGTATTTCTTTAAAGTTAAGACTAGTTTAAAGTTATCTTCATTGAAAAGTACAGTGCTTTTCCTTCAAAAATATGGACATTTCAATGTGATCCCAAACTTTTGAACGGTAGTGTATATGATCAAATTGTACAGATAATTGTCTGCCATTGACATCACAGGCAGATAATCAGTGAAATGTCATCTTTATATGGCGTCGTTAGCCTATTTTGATGTAGCCCACTGCAGGTAGGGGCAAACCAGGAAGCAAGATGGAGATTTCACATTCAAGGATTTTCACTTTTGACAGCTTTCCAGACAACTCTGGTGACGCTTCAGATTCACACAAACAGGTGCTCAGTATTATACCTGCTAATGGAGCGTTATCCCTACAACAAATATACAGAGGTAATGCTGGAAGTCATGATTGTTTTCCTTTAAGGTGACAATTTCACAGAGTATAGTACCTGTAAGAGTCTGACAGCAAAAGCAGAGGAGTCCTGATCTTGTGACTGATACAACAGCCAATGACCTTGAGAGCAATGCGATCAGCGACAGCTGCGATCTTCAGGTCTGATTTCATTTTGTGTGTGTGTGTGTGTGTGTGTGTGTGTGTGTGTGTGTGTGTGTGTGTGTGTATGTCTGTGTGCGCATGTGCACATGTCTGTAGGTATCCTTTCACATGACAGTGCCTCCATCCCACTAACCCAATAGGTCAGGAGCGTGGTGGAGGAGGCATGTGCTCTGGGGCAGGATACTGTGGCCTTCTGCCAAACCTTTTAAAGGCTGAGATGTAATTACAATGGAGAGGAGGGGGTATAATTATAACTCTGTAATGAGAAATTTAGGGAAGATGAGACTCAAAAGGGAATCATTCATCAGTGCGTTCTTTATTGTCATATTATTTCAACAGAGCAAATCCTCTAAGAAAACGTTTTTCATGCATGCATGTGTGTTTGTGTGTGTGTGTGTGTGTGTGTGTGTGTGTGCGCGCACGCTGTGGTGATGCATCATGACCAACAGAAAGGTTTTGACAGCAGATTTTACACTTGGAGACCAAGACATGTCTAGTCTTCACACTGTTCCCCCTTATTCAGCCCGACCCGGTTCTCTCAGCAGGCCCTTCAGACAGAGAGTCTCTCTCTGCTGCGGTGCCTCACAGATACTGTGGTGTCAATAGCAAATGAGGGATGAAGCGTTGGAGATGAGATTAAAAAAAGAAAAAAGCTATGAACTCCACCGCCTCTCAAAAAGTGACACTCAAATAGAGTTACAGCATCTGCAAAGAACATGGACTTCCAGTAGACTGACAGGCATGCAGACTTATGCATATGCTCATGCTCAGAAGTTAGCATTCACCAACACACACACGCACACATGCACGCACACATGCGTACACAATGATCATCCTCTATGTCAGCTAGTCTTGTGGATGTTGAGATATACACCAATGGTGACACTTCTGC
This sequence comes from Lampris incognitus, assembly GCF_029633865.1. NCBI lineage: Eukaryota > Metazoa > Chordata > Actinopteri > Lampriformes > Lampridae > Lampris > Lampris incognitus. Next base: position 24,164,911 of record NC_079221.1, read on the forward strand.
TGTCATAAGCGATTTAAGTTCCATAACCACTAAACCAAATCTAAATGTGGGCCTGCCAATAGTGGAGTGAAGAATCAATTTATTTTATCATAAATGATACGTGTCCAGCAATTACTGTTTGTGATAAATGTCCCGCTGCTCAGCCAAAGGACTGCTGGGCTCCGATTGCAACTGATAATTCCATGCCGTCTGTCAGCTTTGAAGCATCCTGTTGCCAGACACACACAACAATATTTACCGTAAATATTCCATATCATTAACTATAAACTATATCACATCATTTATGAACGGGCGGTCTGAACCAACCATTTAACTAAACAATAACCCCAACTGTTTTTTGTTATGAAGAGGAGCTGCAGGTAGACGTTAACAGCTACAGTATTAACTCAGATTTTCCTCAGAAGAAGAAATGGTTTGTCCCCGTCTTGTTTGTTTATGTTAACAGAACCATCGGATGAAATTTTCACAACCTCGAGCCATCGATATCCATTTTAGCAAAACAAACAGATACTGGTAGTTCTGCAAAAAAGGAGATAAGGTCAAGAAGGTACATCTGTTTAACATTTTCACCTTCTATGACATTAATCACTGCCAGGAGATTCAAACACCAAAACCACTGTCTACGTACCAGGGTGGAATAAATGAAAAACAGACTGACAGACAAGGGGGAGAGACAGGAGCAGAGGGAGAGCAACGGGCAGAGAACGAAAAGGCGGGTTAGACATAAAGACAGCAACAGAGAGAGGGATTAAGAGAGTGAGGGAAAGTGATTGAAAGATGGAGAGAGAAGAAGGAGGAGGATGAGAGGAAACCATGTACCTCTTTCATACTGAACTTAAACCCTGGGTTTCTACTGAGATTTCTTTCACGCCTTATGTCAAGCACTTTAAATTGCCCTCGCATACAAAATGTGCTATCCAAATAAAGTTGCCTTGCTTTGCCCCGGGATGGCCTGCGGTGTGAAAGGGTCCTTACAGTAGCTCAGAATCTTATGAAACTGGTCCCGCGCACGGCAAAGCAACGGCCTAAAGTCGTGCCAGCGCGGAAGGGTCTTTCACAGAATCCCAGTATTCCCATGTTCAGGAATCAGAAATCAGGAACACGTTGTAATTTCATTTCATGTACTTGCATACATGAAATGAAATATCTTTCCGCCAGCCCACAGCAGTGCAACACAAAGACAAAAACATGTGTCTAAAACTACAAGAACACATATATCAAACTACAAAAAAAAAATCACTGTCCAAGAGAATGAATGCCAGGATGACTGTTGGAAGTGCCGGTCTGCATGGGCCAGCAGTTAGGTTAAGCTGCCCCGCTTCCGTGTCCTGTCAGACCGCCCTCGGTGTTTCCTCCTCGGGCGCAGCTCCAGGCAGGGCCAGGGTCCCTGGGCCCACAGGATGCAGCAGACCAAGCTCTCCCAGCCGATTTAACGCCAGCACTCCCAGCCATCAAACGAAGACGTGGACAGACGTGGACAGACGTGGACAAAGACACTGCATGGATGGTACTGGGTGAGGCCGCCGCAAACGTAAGTTCGCGCCACCATTTTTCAGTTAAACATGCAACAAATGAATGTTCATATCCGTGGTCAGGATATGCAAATGCAAAGATGATGGCATTGCATTCGAGCAGGCAAACATTCCTCCAAGTTCCTACTTCACCGTAAAGCTGATGTAAGAATGACAGCAAAAAAAAAGAATCTGCATGCTTTGAAAAATAGGGTAATTTTTTCAGTCTTATACCCTTTTTACATCAAGGACGTTCGACCCATGTTTCCCAGCACGGGGCTGATCCGTGTGTAGCCCTTTCACACCAAACCCCATGACTCGCGTCATCCAGTGTCAAGCGGCCTACAAATGATGTGGGAATGGGTCGCCGGTCAGGCATTGCATCATGTCGTTGACTACTCTGTGGTCTATGTCAGATGGAGCCGACCGCGGTGGGCAATTTCTCTGGGAGATTGCATTACAAGAAGAAAGAAAGAAAGAAAGAAAGACAGAAAGCCACTTTATTTTGTCATTGTACATTTTTTTGGCTACAATGCAATTTGTCTTCTGCATTTAACCCATTCTATTGAATCGGAGCAGTGGGCAGCTGCAGCGCCTGGGGACCAGCTCCAGTTCTTCTTTCCATTGCCTTGGTCAGGAACATAGACGGGAGTATTAATCCTAACATGCATGTCTTTTTGATGATGGGAGGAAACCCATGCATATGGCAAACCCTTTTAACATTTATGTTTTTATTTTTTGGTTTTTATTTTTTCCAATTTTCTCCCCAATTTGTATCTGGCCAATTACCTTGCTCTTTTTTGAGCCGTCCCGTTCGCTGTTCCACCTCCTCTGCCGACCCGGGGACGCCCCGACCGACCAGAGGAGGCGCTAGTGCAGCGACCAGGTCACATACCCACATCCGACTTCCCATCCGCAGACACGGCCAATTGTGTCTGTAGGGACGCCCGACCAAGCCGGAGGTAACACGGGGATTCGACCCGACGATCCCATGTTGGTCCCTTTTAACATTTATTAGCTGGACGAGATATCCGCAATGACGTAACTACAGATATCTGCAACATCATTTCGCTTTGTCAAAACACTAATTCAAGATATCTGCAAGGTCATTTCGCCTAGTCACTAGGCAGAATGAAAACTGCGGATATCTCAAACGTCTTTTTTTCTTTCTTTCAATTTCCCCCCTTTTTTCTCCCATATTGTATCTGGCCAATTGCCTCCACTCTTTTTGAGCCCTCCCGGTCGCTGCTCCACTACCTCTCTGCCGATCCGGGGGGGGGGGCACCCCGACCGACCATAGGAGGCGCTAGTGCAGCGACCAGGACAAATGTCCACATCGGACTTCCCACTCGCAGACACGGCCAATTGTGTCTGTAGGGGCGCCCGACCAAGCCGGAGGTAACACGCGGATCGTCCCAGCGATCCCGTGTTGGTAGGCAACGCAATAGGCTGCGCTACCCGGATGCCTCACTCAAACGTCATTTTGATTAGTCAGAATTGTCGTGCATGACGTCGCTGCTTCTCATTGGATATTGGTCTAGCAAAGCAATTTGAACCGATTTGAACAGTGTTAGCGAAGCAATGGCGGTCGGTGAAAATGCCATGAAATGGAAAGAGCTTATCATCAAGGAATGTGTGGCGAACGAGAGCTTAGTTCACTGGAGAGTTGTGGTAGAAATTTACAACGTATTGTAGTTTTTTGTTGTTGTCTCCAGACACTTGAGGACTTTCGACTAAGTCTGGATGGTCTCAGAACACCGATCTCCCGTTCTGGAGTATCGACTGAAAACGTCGGGTTTTCAGCCCATTGGATTAATGCAGGTGAGTTTATTTTGAACAACATGATATAGCATTTATTCACTCTTTGGGGCAAAAATAAGAGCTTTAAGTTGTAACTTAGATATAGTTAACAAAACAGAATTCTTATGCAGTAACTTTCAGATATATGTAACAAAACAGAATTTTTATGCAGTAACTTTTAACAATGCAAACGGGAGCGAGATCTCTTATTAAAATACAATAAATTACACTTGTGAAACAGATGTAATTAGAGAAAAAAGTCCTGTTACCCTTTATAGTTTAGGTAGATAAAGGTCTCAGTCACATTTGAGTAAAATAATCCTATTTCTATAAATGTCATAGGATCTTTTTTTAAAGATATTTTATTTTCACGGACCCCTTGCAATCACACCACGGACCACTAGGGGTCCGCGGACCCCCGGTTGAGAAACACTGATGTAGCCTAACGTTTGCTAATAACCAGACGGTAGCAGAAATGTTCAAACACATGAAACGAGCTGCAGACAAACTAATAAATAATTAAAATAAAGCGCATTAGCTTCTTTTGGACCGGAGTAAGTTATGCAATATTATGCTAATAATCAGGGCCACAGTTGGATAAACTGATGGCTTTCTCTTGTCTCCTGTGCGGTATGGTTTCTCTTAGGTAAGCTATTTGCAAGATTTTGCATTCATGAGTTTACTGGAAGGCTTGGTTCGAGTTAAAACGGCGGGTTTCAGTGAAATTATCTGGAATTAAATTCATTTGTGATAAATATTTTAAATACATATTTAAATATGTATTTGTTTCAGGACGGCAAGGGCGACCAGCAATTCATCGTTTCTTTACAAGAGGTCGAAGTTGCTCGGTATACCAGTTAGGAGCAAATTTTCTATGATGGGTGATGAAGAACTTGAACGTCATGTAACGACTTCAAGGCCTGTATCCAAACTTTGGATATGAGGTAGGCTAATTTATGGTTTACTTTATTCTTGAGTTTTATTGCCGCAAACATTTTAAATTGCATTTTTTGTAATTGACATTATTACAATTTCAGATGATGAGAGCCTTGTTGCGTGCAGATGGACTGCTGGTTCCATGGCGTAGGGGTGTGTGAGATGTTGGCTCTGATAAACCCAGAAGCTACTGCTAGAAGATGGAGCAGCACTGTGGCAAGACGGGTGTATCATGCACCTTACCCCAACAACCTGTGGCATATCAACGGGAACATGCGTCCCATAAGGTGAATTCATCCTGGCAAAATTTTTGTTCAAGCATGATCTGTGGCCTCAATATTTGGTCATGCAGCACACATTAAGTCAATGCTAGATAAAATGATATGGGAAAGCACAATAAGCTGATAAGCATACGGTAAAACAGACTATCTCTTCCTTAATGTTTTTCAGCAAGTCTCAAAAGACCAAACAAACAAATATTCAACTTAAGATAGGTAGATAGGGGATATCTGAAAATGAATTTTAGATATCTATAATAAGAAACCCCATACACATGAATGGCAAATGTAGTTTGAAGCTTACTAGTCAAAATGTAATTACAGATATCTTGAATTAGAGTTTTGACTGGGTTAAATGACGTCGCAGATATCAGTAATCACGTCATTGCAGATATCTCGTCTAGCTAATAAATGTTAAAAGGGCTTGCTATACATGCAGACACGGGGAGAACATGCAAACTCCACACAGAAAGGACCTGGGACAGCCTGGGGTTTGAACCCAAGACCTTCTTGCTGTGAGGCAACAGTGCTAACCACTGGGCCACCATAAGCCTGACGCTAGGCTGTGGGGTATCTGCATGTCTCCCTATGTGTAACAAACCGAAATGAATCTATTTTCATGTAGATAATTTGCGAACAAAACTGTTTTCATTTGGAAAGTGACATTTTAGGGCAGATCAGCCATTCATCATCTCTATCATTATTCAATTTATGTTGATGTCAATATAGGTAACAAACAGTCAACAACCACAAGAAGACACAAATGTAGGCTACTAGATGGTGTAGTATGAAGCCTTAGCCTATATGGTTCTAAGATATGGTGCATACGTGCTTATAAAGAACATTTCCTCAATGTACTTTTTTTTTTGAAAGCCATGTAGAGAAAGCACACTGGATGCTGAAGTGATACTTTAGTCCTGGGCTGCTGTATATGCACTAATCTACTAACATTGGTGCTGAATGGGACCAGAATATGCTCTTCATGGCCATTCAGCATGCGGTGTAAACTTGGCCTTAGTCAATTTCAAATGCTGCTGTATTACGGACTCGGTCACTAGGCAGAGGAGAGAACAAGAAATGGTGGAGAGGGTCAGACATCGCCGACAGTATTTACCGAGGGGGAGAGCACTTCTATTGTTTTCCACTATGGCTGTTCAGAATCATGATCACATTAATAGAGTTTGCCATCAGCCAGCATCAGTCAATTAATTGATTGATCTGGGTCTAACCTCGATCTTGAGCTGGATTGTCTTCCCATGTCGGGTCGCTGGACACGGGAAGACAACAGTTTTACACTGACGCTCGACACCAGTCGAGAGCTTGGTTTAAAAGGGGTATTAGTGTAAACACGATGTTGATGATATGGTGGATAGAAAAGGGCCTGACCTGGGGCGTCCAGGTAGCGTAGCGGTCTATTCCATTGTCTACCAACATGGGAATCGCCGGTTCAAATCCCTGTGTTACCTCTGGCTTGGTTGGGCATCCCTACAGACAAAATTGGCCATGTCTGCAGATGGGAAACCAGATGTGGGTATGTGTCCTAGTCGCTGCACTAGCGCCTCCTCTGGTCGGTCGGGGCGCCTGTTAAGGGGGGAGGGGGAACTTGGGGGAATAGCATGATCCTCCCAAGTGCTATGTCCTCCTGGTGAAACTCCTCACTGTCAGGTGAAAAGAAGCGGCTGGTGACTCCACATGTATTGGAGGAAGAATGTTGTAGTCTGCAGCCCTCCCTGGATCGGCAGAGGGGGTGGAGGAGTGACTGGGACAGCTTGGAAGAAGAGTGGGGTAATTGGCCAGGTACAATTGGGGAGAAAAAGGGGGGAAATCCAAAAAAGAAAAGGGCCTGATGTAACGGAAATGCAGGGCTATGCTAGATACGTGTATGTGTGAAAGAAGCCTTTCCAGGAAAGAGCTGGAATCGACTTGTGACTGTGAAAGGGGGGGGGGGGGGGCTTACCAACACTAAAGATAATTATCTGCACACAGGAATTAGGAGAGTTCTCATTGTGCGTGGTTACTTAATCATCCTTAATACACGTTGTTATCCAGTGCCTGTCCTGCTCAGGTTTGGATGTGCATATGGCTATTTTTATGTTTTACAGGTTTATCAACAATCCTAGAATTTGAAAACCCGTAACATCGGCATTTTGGTGTGAAAGAGGGTTTTATTGCTCACACTGAGAGAAAGACAGAAACAACAAAGCGAGAAAAAGAAAAAGAATAAATGTGAAACAGAGAAATCGCAAGATGGTGAGAGAGAGAGAGAGAGAGAGAGAGTGTGTGTGTGTGTGTGTGTGTGTGTGTGTGTGTGTGTGTGTGTGTGTGTGTGTGTGTGTGTGTGTGTGTGTGTGTGTGTGTGTCATTCTCAGATAGTCTTGACACTTAACCTTCCTTCTGGCTGTTTATGTGCTTCTGTTTACACAGAGAATTAGGTTACACACACCCTGACTTGTCTCCCATTTATCTCAAGGTAAGTCATTTGAGATTTCAGTAAAAGCCTGCACAACATATTATCATAAATTTGTACAAAATGTCAAACATCAACAATGGTACAATTGTAGACCACGGTTGGCCTCAGTAGTGCAAGACTTATTATCGTCATTGACCGGGAAGCCATGCTTTATTTGTCCATTGATCTGTCGTGTCAGCAAGTTATCTCAAAATTGTATGATTGGATTCTCACAAAAAAATTGAGAGCGTGAACTTCGGCATACTTTTTGAGATGCATATTTTTTTCTTTTCTTATCAAATGTTTGGAATCTCCCTGAGTGGAGAGAACTGATGATGTGTCAGTTCAATTAATAATTTAGACCCCCTTCAACCAGCTCAGCCATATCACACCAAACTTTCTAGTTAACTTTATCAACTTTTAGTCTGGTGCAGGATCTTCTCGCGAGGAACTGTTCAACCTTGGTGTAGTTTTGCGCCCTCCAAATGCTTTTGTTTATATGTTTTTTTTTCAGTTCTGGTAACCAAGTAGTCGTTTTGCTATTTGGTTAGCTTATGACTGAAAGCTCACCAGTTTGAATCCTGTCTGGAAAAAAATCCACACTGGGAAGCTGACCTAAACACACTATCTCCTCTACCTCAGCAAATGTTGTTAAAGTTGAGAAAGGCATTTAACTGAGAGTTATCTCAGCAGAGGTGCCTGGTGGTGCACAGTAGGAATCTGGTGGAGTGAGGAATGAGGAGGCTCTGCAAAGAAACGTTCACGCTCAGTAAACTTTCTCAAAGAAAACTAAGGTTAAAAAAACATGCCCAGGAACCGTTTTGTACTTTTTATGTCTCAATCAGACTTGACTAATGTGAATTACTAGTTTCCGACATCGTGAAAATATACATCAAAACTGTCCTGGGAGCTATTTTAGGTTCCGACCCATTTTTCCCCCCTTTTTCTCCCTAATTGTACTTGGCCAATTACCCTATTTTCCGAGCCACCCTGGTCGCTGCTCTGTCCCCGCTGCCTATCTGGGGAGGTTTGTGGACTACCACATGCCACCTCCGATACATGTGGAGTTGCCAGCCGCTTCTTTTCACCTGACAGTGAGAAGTTTCACCAGGGGGTCGTAGCATGTGGGAGGATCACGCCATTCCCCCCAGTTCCCCCTCCCCCCTTAACAGGCACCCCGACTGACCAAAGGAGGTGCTAGTGCAGCAACCAGGACACATACCCACATCCAGCTTCCCACCCGCAGACATGGCCAATTGTGTCTGTAAAGAAGCCCGACCAAGCCGGAGGTAGCATGGGGATTTGAACTGGCAATCCCCATGTTGGTAGGCAACAGAATAGACCACTACGCTACCTGGATGCTCTTCCAACCCATATTTTAAAGTTTAAATTCCTGATTTCTACGATCTGTCCCTCCCTCTGGCGGCGATAACTACAAACAAGGTGTAGCAGCCATTGCCATTTGACTGCCTTCAGCTCAGCAGTAAACACTTCCCACTGTTTGGCATCCTCAGACCAAATCTAACACAGGCAATCTAATATATTATAAACTAAATGAAACTATATGGGAACAGTTTCCTCCTGTAATATTGATTGCGGAATTTGTAGATTACCTGTCCAGCCGAAGCATCAACACACCGTCGTCATTTTTCAGTCCTTTTTCCTGCTCGAGTAACAACATGTTTGCTGCTGCACCGGTGTTCGTCTGGCCTGAACACAAATTTCAACAGCGTCTGCAGTCATGGTTAAGATGCCAGGTAGTATTACGTAACCTGAGTCCATGGTCCTGAAGGATAAAATGGCTATTTGTTAATGGAGAGAAATCCTGGATTTTAAACTTTAGCAAATGCTTGGGTAGTGGAAAGCGGAAGCCAAAGCTTGCAACTGCAGACTGAAAGAGTTTGACCTCTGTTTTGGATGAAAAATCCTCAAATTAAACATGATGAGTTTAGTCTTTATGTTTCCTTTCTTTTCCTTATGCCTATGGTTTGTCCCCTCGTTTGCAAAATGTATGATGGCCACAAGTAATTTCTATGGTTTGAAGAAAACACAATGTTTTTATCAACCCTGAGCTGATATCGCTCTTTACCTAGTCTGAACACGGAAAAAGCATACATTACTTGTGCCAACAGCAATATACATATATTCAACAGCCTATCTCCATGGTCATTCTTTGGCTTGTTTATAAACCTTTTAATGGACTAGTTTCTGTCTACATAAACAAGATGCTGCATTAATATGTTCCTGGCAAGGCTCCCATCCACACACGCCTCCTAATTTATCCACAACCCAAGACTCATGGCGAGGCAGCATTTTGTGTATATGGTCCTAAACTGTTGAGTAGTCTCCAATTTGAGCAGGTACATCAACAGCAACCTTTATTAAAAACACATTTTTCTAATTGTGCTTTATCTTGGGTAACTCCCTCTGCTTTTATTTACCAGCTCTCAATATGCTGCTGATCCATTATGGGTCCGGTCTGTTTCGATTTAATTAATTTTACTTTGATTAATGCCATTATATCTTGTTATTCTACTATAACATCAGCACTGTTTTATAATGGTTTAATTTTGTATTATTATTTTTGTTTAATCATTTATTCTTTCAGTTTTCTTCTTCTGATATATTCTCTGCACCATTGCACTTTATCACCTCTTATTTCGCCTGTATAAGTCAGTCCTTGTGAATATGTATTTGAAGACTGTTGTGTTATTGTGTTGTTATTAATCTGATTCTGTTTCTGATTTCAGTTGCTTTCTTTTTTATCTGTGCACTTCCACTTAATTTAAAGTGCATTGCATCATATTGCAATATGCTACATAAATGAAGCTGGACTGATCGATTGGAATTAAAACCTTTGACAACAGAGATATGCAAAGAATATCTATCTGAAAGTCACCAGAGGTATCACTATGCCACAATTTCCACAAGGTTCATATTGTGTAACCCAAAGCCAACACAGCATTTTGGACTTCCAAGTAATACAACCCCACAATGCTGTGTTGCTCTAAGGATGCACACACTTGTTCCTCAAGGGAATAAAGTCTGGGCTTATTGGTGTTGCTGCGGAATTACATTTGAAATTGCTTTTTTTTTTTATTCTATTCTCTCTTCTTTTTTTTTTTCTCAAATAGAAGAAGTCAAGAGGGTGTTGGTGCTGGTGGGTGGGTCATGGTGCAGAGAGGTGAAAGTGGAGCTGTTGTTTTTTTGTTTTTGATGTTGCATTTCTTTCTCTCTCTCTCTCTCTCCCTCTCCCTCTCCATAGTGTCTGTGCACAATATCACTTCAGATCCCAGTAGGGGTTTTCGAGAAGGTAATCACCTCAGGGAGATTCTTCCCCAATGTCTGAAAAGCAATTCGATTTACCTCTAAACAGTCACGCTTGATATTATTTTCCTGCAGTTTGGACTTTTGCATTTGTGCTCTTGTGTGTGTGTGTGTGTGTGTGTGTGTGTGTGTGTGTGTGTGTGTGTGTGTGTGTGTGTGGTTATAGGTCAAGGGAAGGATGTATTCATTTGAATATGCATTTAGATGCAATTATATTTAGGTTTACATTTTCGTCATTTAGATGACACACAAAGTAACTTTATAACTGTGGAAGTTGCGAGAAAACATAGACGAACAACTTCTCTTTTTGACTACATGAATGCGTGTGTTGTTTACTCTCTTTACACACTCCACCTCTTCCAACATGGCGCTGCATGACCATGGCTACACTCTGAGCTCTTAAAGTGAGCTCGTCAACTTAATACAAACAGCAGGCTATGGTGAATTACGTCCGTAAGTCCATTAAGTGTCCACTACAAAACCAACATTATAAGCAACCAATAGAGACATTGGTAGCCTGGAATTGACCATAACAGGAAGATTTAATGTGGCAGGGGCCGGATGGCCTGGTTGGAATGGCTCTCCCAAATGGGAGCGGGAGCCGGTGCTTCCATTGAAGGGACCTTAGGGACCCTGCAGTGGCGTGGGGGTAGAGTGGGGGGTGGAGGAGCCTTGGAGGCAGGGACAGGGTAAGAGAATGCCCCCGGTGTGGGGGCTGGGCCTGTCCAAAAGGTCGGTCTAAGTCCAGGTGAGCTGGTTTGAGGCAATCCATGGAACACCGACATCCACAACAAAGTGCTTGTTCCCGTCCTCTATGGCACATAATGGGGGCATCACAGGGAGACTGCAGGGGTCCATGCTGGGCATTGTGGTGGATGAAAACACATTCTGCTGACTACAGACTTGTGGGAACATGAGACTGTGGGAGGCCATGTTGTGAAGTGGGGACCGGTGCGAAAACTCTGGCGTTATCTGGAGGCATGGTTCGTTGGTGGGCTGCAGACCAGGGAGCTGTGGTATTGGGGACGAAATCCCCTGGTACCCGCAGCGGCTGGCCATGAACCAGTTCAGCAGACAAGGACTGGAAGGCCTCCTTAGGGGCAGTCCTGAGGCTCAGCATGACCCACAGGAGCCTTTCGACCCAGCTGCTGTTCTTGAGGCTGGACCATCCTTCATATAGTGATGAAACCACTCACACAACCCACTGGCCTACAGGTGGTGTGGTGGAGCTTTGGCCCTAGGCACTCTGCGACTGCATTCCAGAGCTCAGACATAAACTGTGAGTCCTGGTCAGAGGAGAGGTCAGATGGGGTGCAGAACTGTGCGACCCAGGTTCAGATGAATGCTGGGGCTACCTCGGTGGATGTCATTGACAATAGTGGGATGGCTTCCAGCCATCCAGTGGTCTTTTTCACCACTATGAGGAGGTAAGTAAAACCAGAGGAGGGGGGAAGGGGGCCCACCAGGTCCATGTTTACATGGTTGAACCTCCTTTCAGGCACCGGGAACTGTGCCGGGGGGGGGCTTTGATGTGGCAGTGCACCTTAGAGCGCTGGCACTCCACGCAGGTATGAGCCCATGTCAGATGAACTTGGTTGCCACCAGTCATTGAGATGGCTTTTTGCCTGGGTGAGAGAGGCCATGGACAGTGTCGAAAAAATTCTGCCTCCATCCAGTGGGAATGATGGGCTGGGGCTGACCCATGGAAAAGTTGCACAGGAGCGTGTTATCAGCGTTGTCGAAAGCCACATCCTCTAACTGTAGCTGTGTGGCAGCCATCCTGAAAGTCTACATGTCCAGGTCAGCGGCCTGGTCAGCTGCCATGTGGGTGTAGAGGACGGCCCCCACGATGGCTCAGGAAAGGCAGTTGGTGACGAGGTTGGTTTTGCCAGCAACATGCTGTACATCCGTGGTGAACTCCGAGATGTAGGAGAGCTGTCACCGCTGGTGAGTGGACCATGGCTTAGCCACCTTGGCCATGGCGAACCTCAGTGGCTTGTGGTCCACAAATGCCATGAATTGGCAGGCCTCCAGCAGGGAACGGAAGTGTCGAACAGCAAGGTAGAAGGTGAGGAGCTCCCGATCGAAGGTGCTGTACTTCCGTTCACTGGGGTATAACTGTTGGCTGAAGAAAGTGAACGGCTGCCAAGCACCATTCACCGCACCGACTGCATAGTCCCAAGCATCAGTGGTAATGGCGATCGGAGCCTAGGGTGATGAGTGCGCCAGCGTCATTGCATCAGCCAGAGCATTCTTAGCATCCACAAATGCCTTGTCCCTCTCTGCGGACCAGTCCACAATGTGTTTAGTGGCCTTGCCTTTCAGAGCTTTGTACAAATACCTTACAAGGGGGAAAAAAATGGGAGAAACATTAGGAAGAGCAACAGAAGAAGCATCCCTCTTCCAGGACAGAGAGACATGCAATAGTAGGTGTCGAATGCACAAAGCACACAAAAGTAACAGAATTATAATGCAACATCATAGAGTACGCACAGAGCGAGGTAATGTAGTTAATGCTTAAGATTTAGCAAAGCAAATTTAAATGTACTGGCTAATAGGGCTGAGACCCACAGATATAGTCTTGAACATTAATATATTGCACAGAAGAGAGAGAAACATGAGGATGAAGCTGTACTTAGATCTATCTGCACTATATGTAGACAGAACAGGTGCTCATTAGAGAGCAGACATATGAAATTATAGGAAATATTTCTGGCTAGTAGTTTATATCAAAGGTTGACGATATGGTTCCCCAGATGATGACAAGGCACTGTGTCAGCAGGTACAAAAATTAAAAAGCCTTTAATGTAGTGGCTCCATATTTTTAAAAGTCCACTGCATATAAAAGTATGGTCTTTATCAGGGTCAGGGTATAACCAAGCACTTAAACACCATAGGGAATTAAAATGATTGGATAGTTGGCCTGTTTCAATTAGTATTGCCTCAAAAAGGCTATAGTTCAGCACAATGGGTGTGGCTCCACCACTGAGACGAGTATAAGAATATAACAATTACTTAAAGGCACTGTAAGTACCAATAAGCACTGCAAATAAGCACTGTACATGTCAGTGAGCAAAGCAAAACCACATGGGATAAACTAGTAAATAATAAACCACTATCAATGTCTTGATGCATGCTCAATAATCCAGGTAAGAAAATCAAAGAAAGTTGAATCAGTTCATTTGGACACGTTTATTGAGAGAAACATTTCACCAATCATCTAAGTGACCTCTTCAGCCAACTGACTGCAGGTATCCCCACCTCTTACAATACAGTGGCATAACGACTTAAAACAACGATTGGTTTCATATGCAAATTGCTGTGACCAGTCATGTGATGAAGTAATTAAACGTTTCTCTCAATAAACGTGTCCAGGTGAACCGATTCAGCCTTCTCTTGCCTGGATTATTGAGCATGCATAAAGACAGACACAGGAACAGCCTTAATCATTCTAGTTACTAGAGTTACAATGACAATGTGTACTATTCACAGAGGATTGGGGAATGGTTGCAATCACAGCATTGTAAAATGGCGACAGATGCACTCTGAGCCCCCCCCCCCCCCCCGGTTCGGATGGTCATTCCCTCTTCACATAGATGACCTCTTTGACCCCCCGTTCAAATCAGCATTCCTCCCTATCAAGGATGTGCACATCCTCATCCTTGAAAGAGTGGCCACTGGCCTGTAGATGGGCGTAGACTGCAGAGTCCTGGCCTGACACGTTAGCGCTACCATCTAGTTAATGGTCACGGCAATTTGCACATCAAACAGATTGTTGTTTTCCTTCATTATGCCACTGTGTTGTTTATAAGGGTGGGGATACCTGCAGTCAGTTGAGACTGAAGAGGTCACTTAGATGAGTGGTGAAACATTTATCTCAATAAACGTTCTGTCCAGATCAACTGATTCAACTTTCTCTGATTTTCTTACCTGGATCGTTGACCATGCATAAAGACAGACACAGAAACAGTTTTAATTTCCACAAGCCATCTCTCATGAACACTTAAATGCATGGTGCAATAATGGACACTTGTTATGCAAACATGACACTTTTGTAAAGAGCACCCTCTCCCTTATGTAATATTCAAGGGCGAAACCATGAAAGACATTGGGGGGGGGGTCCAAATGAGAGCTCGCCCCCTGAATTTTTTTAAAGTGCGTTTCCCACAATTCTATTATGTTTATATATGAACATTCGCACATTTAGAACATAGTTTTGAGGACTTGCGTTGTGACAAGATATTATTTTAGCCGGAAGATCAATGACTAACCTAGATGATCATTTTAATTTAAATATTCTGCTTTTATTGCTAGTTTTATTTATACTGCTGACATGTAGGCCTAGGTTAAAACTAATATTATCAAGCTGTTTAGTCTTGAATTATATTTTCGCACCTGATCATCTATATGTCCAGAGAATGTCCCTGTCTGGCCACTGCTTTCAGCATGCCTCTCCCTCAGGGGCGGATCTACCGGGGTGGCATGAAAAAATGCCTTGCCGCCCCAGCTGCCACCCCAGTTTGGACAATCTAATTCAAATATTATGGCTAGCCAGAATTTTACAAGATTTAAGCTCTGATGTCTGAGTGGAAGTGAACGTTGCAAGAGATGACTCTCCCCATACCCCTCCCCCAACAGGAGCTGTTCGCATTCGCGTGCATTCAGGGTGACTTCACAATTACGATTCACAATGACGAATCATAACGATAACAGCCTAAAGAAAGAATACAACTGAAGAATAAAGAGGAAGAAGAAGATAATGGTAGTTGGCACATTGAGGAATGAGGTAATATTTACTGTTCATCTATGAAGAAGTCAGAATAGTCAGAAAAGTGCTAGGCTAGGTGCGGTGTTTGTTAGCTAGCAAAGCTGAAGGCTCGCGAGTATTAAATTTGTCATGCATGCTCAAATGTCTTTTAAGCTGTTCATGAGCATGATGTATATGACCTACTAAAGGCTCATCTAACTGATACAAATATTGTGAAGCTAAGGCAAAAGGCAGATTTGTGTTCACTTCGAGGAGGTAGCAAGCAAGCAAATTATTACAGTCTAGTGAAGCCATGAGGATGGGAGGAAGATGGATTGACAGATGGTCAAAAACAGATTTTCCATCCTCAGCCATTATCCATACCGCTTTATCCTGCTGTCAGGGTCACAGGGATGCTGGAGCCTATCCCAGCAGTCATTGGGCGGCAGGCGGGGAGACACCCTGGACAGGCTGCCAGACCGTCATAGGGCCAGGATAAGGTACAACTCCCTAAAAAAAAAACCTTTAACAAGGAGAAAAAATTACAATAAGGAAATCCATTATCCAAGCCATCTATCCAACTTATCCCCATAAAATAACAAACAAACAAACAAACAGCCTTACCACAGTGTGGTGCCAGGAGCCGTGAGAGGACCCAGGGTTGGTAACAGACTGAATTCTACCAACTGCTGCTAGGTGTCGTTTTCTCCCCGCCCCGGCAGCTTTCTGTGTAGCCTTTCCCATTCCTGGCTGTACAGAACTACTGTTGATAGCTCTTCCTCATGCTAAATGTGTGTGTAGTAGGGCTGGCAACTTCCACTTGTAGAAATACAGAGCGGCCGCAGATGGATAGTGGCAGGGTTGTTTTGTTGAAGAGTGTTTTGTTTAGTAATAATAACTCGTGTTGGTTTGTGTGGAGGATGGATTGAACCTGACTAAAACCAAGTATTCACTTGTGCTTATGAGTGTCTCCGGATTGCCTGCAGCTGCCAATATCTCTGAAACTGCTCATTCTGTAGACAAACCAGAGCCAACTTTGGTAACCTGGCCAGAGTGAGATTTTGCGTGTGCTTTCATTCGTTACATTCATTCTTCTCTCTGCCATGTACTTAACAGCTAACATAAGCTAGCTGGCTTTTCACAGAGCATTTATTCAACACGGAGATAAGCATCACGCACCAATCAGAGAGTTATTGAAGCTGCATCTCCATGGAAACACCCACATGAAAGACCCAGTTTTCAAACACTCAGTTGTCTCCTAGAGTCAAAGTCGTTCGCTTGATTTAACCATTGCTATACCAGAAAGACTTTCAGACCATTATTATACCAGAAAGACTTTTACATTTGCCTGTTCATCTCTGTTGCTGTCACAGTGTTTTGACGTGAGAATTGCCTTTGTGTCACGAGCGCGTGAGACTCACACCAAATTTGTGAGAGTTGGCAACCCTAGAAAAATGTCCAAGTTTCAGATCAATCATGCAAGTGCAGCATACAAAAGCACTAAAATCACTCGTGCCAAGCCCCAAACAAAAAGCCACATTAGTCAGCAATGCAGTAGCAGTTCATTCTAAGCTTGGTACCCAAGAGTTTGCGCTCTCATCACATTTTCAAATTGAAGCTCAGAGAAAAGGGCTTTTGCCGTTCAATAAGCATTACAAGATAAACACTGGATATATTGGATCATTGGTAAATAAATGTGTGGCTTCAGAGTATAAATGGCACAATTGATTAATATCTATATATGTAGCTCTCTACCTAGGAGCCAACTTAAAGAAAACTTGCATTGACATAATTACTGATCACTTTTAATCTTATTTTAGAAATGGGTTGGGAAACATTGAGGGGCATGCAGGAGGTTGAAACAGACTAAGTGAAAAACAACATACATTTACTAAAAATGTTGCACAACATTAAGCGTTAAGTTGTACACCATTAGTAATGATGACTACTCAAGCAAAAATGTATTAAAATCATTCTGAATCTTGTAGGAGACACTTGACACTTGAAAAAAATGAGAAAAAATGAAGCAGAAGGGGGACAGCACCAGTTTTTTTTCTATCAAAGAGGAGGACAACTAATGAACAGAGAGATACATCAGGAAAACTGGTAATTCAAAGAGAGCAACAGGGAAGTGGCAAGGTGAAAGGCAAAGATAACTGGGGAGATGATGAGGTGGAAGAACGAGAACACCGCAGAAATTATGAGACGGAAGAGGGAGTGCATCACAGAGATGATGGGGTGGAAAAGGGAGAGCAAAGAGAGAGCGAGAGAAATCAAGACATGCAGAGCTCATATAGCGAAAGGGAAATGAATGAAACAAAGCTGTTTGCTTAAGGTTGTCACAAAAAAAACGTCGTGAGGAGCAGGAGGAGAAGAATTTAGCTCAACTGCAGCCATCATTCTCAACCCAGACACCTACTCCTGCACCAGTTTCTCCTAAACAAGTGCCAAGTAGTAAAGAAATCTACGTAATTTCCTGTCAACTCCTGCTGCCTGTAATCATCAATAGTAAGCTAATTTACCATTTTGGACTGTAGTAGTCTATTGCCTATTTAGATATTGTTTATCGGGTATAGTTTTTGTAGGGTGTACAAATGTATTTTATGCTGATGTTGCAGCTTCTGGTGTGTGTGCGTGTGCTGCATGTGTGGTTTATTGTTTATGGCCGTCGTGCCAGGCTATGTTCAAGTGTCATTCATAATGTTACTGAGAATGTTGGTGCTGGTGTACTTCTATCCATACACTTGATTAATGATGCTGTTGGGTCTGTCAGCTGTGTGTGTGAATATGAGGCTGCCATGCCAGGCTATGCGCTGCTGTTAATGTTTGTCTTGGTGCCTGTAACATTACTTCTGATGATGTATAAGGCTTCTATGTTTAAACTGTGGTGCATTCAGGCAAGTATATTTGTAATGACCTATTTTGGTGAACATATGTGAACCTATTAAGTATGATTGGTCTCGGTCGGCTAGGCCCACCTGAATTTCCCTGTGCCCACCCACACTGATTTCTGCCTACATGGTTGGTTTGCAATTAAATCAGCATATATATATATATATATATATATATATATATATATATATATATATATATATATATATATATATATTTCTGTCACCCCTTTAAGTCTCCATGCCAACCTTTTTGCCACCCCATGAATAATTCTCTAGCTCCCAGAAAGTTGAATCAGTTCATCTGGACACAATGTGTAGTGGGAGAAACATTTAATCACTTGTCTAAGTGATTTCATCAGTTTTAGCTGGCTGCAGGTATCCCCAACCTTATAAACACCACAGTTACATAGCAACTGAATCTGGCGATTTGTTTCTTGTGCAAATTGCCGTGACCATTAATTGCTATTAAAATGGCCATATGTATTATTCACAGAGAATTGGGGAATAGTTGCAGTCGCAGCATTGTAAGATAGTGACAGATGTACTCTTAGCTGTTAGGTCACTGAGTTGATATTACCACCAATAGGCCATAATGGTAAACCATACAGACTAAGTGTAGCTTCTCCTGAGTATAATCTATGGTACAAAATTCTGTCAGTGGCATTGCCTGTTCCAAACAGCTTTCAGCCAGTCTATCACCTTTTTCTTGTAACCAGTGAACCAGCCGATCGAAGAGAGGAGGACAACAGGTGTCTAAGCATAAACCAGTGGTGATTACGTAGGTGGTGAGAGTGTCGGAACAGTTGAGATGCATATTTTCCAAACACCACATCTTGGTTACTTTCAAACCCCAAAACATGCTGTGCCAGAAATTGGTCCACCCCAAGGATTGGGTCCCCTAGCACAAACAGCACAATATAGTGTATGCTACTAAGTGCCGGCAGGATTGCCATGTATTGTACATAAAGGAAATCAAAGAGGATGGCACAACACAGAAGAGTCAGGCGAGGACTCTGTGGTCTACACCCATCTACAGGTCAGTGGCCACTTTTTCAAAGATGAGGATGTGCACATCCTTGATAGAGAGGAATGCTGGGGAGTCAAAGAGGCCATCTATGTGAGGAGGTAACGGCCACCCTTGAACCGAGGGGGGGGGGTAAAGTACATCTGTCACCAGCTTACGATGATGTGATTGTAAATATTCCCTAATCCTCTGTGAATCGTACACGTGGCCATTTTAACTCTATTTAATGGTCACGGCAATGTGCATATGAAACCGATTGTTGGTTTCGGTCGTTAGGCCACTGTGCTGTTTATAAGGTTGGCGATATCTGCAGTCATCTGAGACTGACAAGATCACTTAGTTGAGAGATGAAACGTTTTTCCCACTAAACGTTGTGTCCAGATGAACTTATTAAACTTTCTGTGATTTCCTTACCTGGATTATTGAGCATGCCTCAAGACATTTTTCTAGTACCACCCCTGGTTTCCCTTTCCCTGTTTCTCTATGCTGCCTGCATTGTGACCAGATACCATTATGTGACCAAAAGAACAATGACTGACCTTGATGATCATTTTAATTTGATACATTGAATATTCTGCTTGCTTTATTGGCTTTAATGTTATTATGCTGTTTAGCTAGCTATATAGTTATTGTATAAAGAACAGTGTACAATGTACAGTAGTGATAGTTACCTGAAACGTTAGCTATTGCGTTATCTACTGAGTTAACTTTACCTAGGCGGCTTGGTGGTGCAGTGGTTAGCACGGTCGCCTCACAGCAAGAAGGTCCTGGGTTTGAGCCCGGGGTAGTCTAACCTTAGGGGTCATCCTCTGTGTGGAGTTTGCATGTTCTCCCCGTGTCTGCGTGGGTTTCCTCCGGGGGCTCCGGTTTCCTCCCAAAGTCCAAAGACATGTAGGTCAGGTGAATCGGTCATACTAAATTGTCCCTAGGTATGAATGTGTGTGTGTGTGTGTGTGTGTGTGTGTGTGTGTGTGTGTGTGTGTGTGTGTGTGTGTGTGTGTGTGTGTGTGTGTGTGTGTGTGTGTGTGTGTGTGTGTGTGTGTGTGTGTATCAGCCTCAGCCCTGTGTGATGGCCTGGTGGCTTGTCCAGGGTGTCTCCCCGCCTGCCACCCAATGACTGCTGGGATAGGCTGCAGCATCCCCACGACCCTGAGAGCAGGATAAGCAGTTCGGATAATGGATGGACGGATTAATGTTACCTACTTAGGTAACTAGTTACTTACTGTTTGAAAAAAAACTTTGTATGTTCGACAGGTGTTGACAGGTGTCCTGCCAAGGTACATGTCCCCTGACAGAAGTATGACCCTGGCTGCAACCTAAGCTCATTTATTGCTATTTACCAAACTGAACATACACATATCCATGGTTGGGTCAGATTACTTTGACATGCAGTCAGTTACTGAATATAAATTACATGGCAATTTTTGTAATTTGAAATGTAATACATTGGATTACAAAAATGTAATCTAATTTGGATAGGTTTTGATTATTTTTGGATTACTTCCAAATCAAACATTGAGATATTGCATCTCTTACTAAAAAAATGGACGCAGCCACAAAAATGTGAGTTCCACAAATGTTATTTTTCTATTTAAACATCTTAAAACATTTTCAATTCAAATAAAATGCATTTTGATCATTTAGCATAACAGTTGGTCAAATCGAATTACCCTTACGAAAACAGTACTGTCACAAACTTCAGGTGATAGACAGTCACCGAGTCGCACAAGCCCGCCCCTCTCCCTCACTCTCATGTCCAAAAGTCTCGAAGTGGGAAATAGTACCAAATATTTTATTTAACAATTAGGTGTTACAACTTTGTTGTAGCAGCTTCCAGTTTGCAAACTGTATCTTTATCCAACTAACTTCTCAGCTCACTGGCTTAACCTTCATGAATGACCATTTTCAGTTCACTAGTTAGTGAGGTGAACTGAACGTTCGGCCATGTTTCAGTTCAGTGAGTGGGACTACACAGTCGAAGCTCCGGTCAAGCACTGAAAGATTCAGTGAACAAATCTTTTGAACCAATGTTTTTAAGGAACTGATTCTAATGATTCAGTGCACTGAAAAGAACTGCTTTGCCCATCACTACCATAAAGTGAAGCACTTGTCTAAGAAAACCCGCATGTCATATGCACTTTTCAGGAGTTAATAGAGCATTGGTTAGTGTGAAAAAAATGTTTCATAATTTTAAATTTGCCATATTTTCAAGACATATTCAAAAATATGAAGAAAAAAAAGGGGTCTTGTTCACGAGTGAGGGTAGGATGGAGTGGGAGATTGACAGGCGGATTGGTGCAGCATCGGCAGTAATGCTGACGTTGTACCGGAGCGTTGTGGTGAAGAAAGTGCTGAGCCGGAAGGCAGAGCTCTCAATTAACCAGTCAATCTTCATTCCAACCTTCACCTATGAGCTTTGAGTAGTGACCGAAAGGGTGAGATTACGAATACAAGCGGCTGAAATGAGTTTCCTCCGTAGGATGTCTGGGCTCAGCCTTAGAGATAGGGTGAGGAGCTCGGACATCCCGAGGGAGCTTGGAGTCGAGCCGCTGCTCCTTCACATCAAAAGGAGCCAGTTGAGATGGTTCGGGCATCTGATTAGGGTGCCTCCTGGGCGCCTTCCTTTGGAGGTTTACTGGGCACGGCCAACTGGGAGGAGACCCTGGGGTAGACCCAGAACTCGCTGGAGGGGCTACATGTCCAATCTGCCCTGGGAATGCCTTGGGATCCCCCAGGAGGAGCTGGAGGGTGTTGCTGGGGAGAGAGACATCTTGAGTGCCCTACTAAGCTTGCTGCCACTGCGACCCGACCCCGGAAAAGTGGCTGATGATGAATGAATGAATATTCAAATGTGTAATCAAGTAATCCTTGACAATGCAATGCAATGTAGGATTTAATTACACTTTTCAAATGTAATCTGGGATGATTATAGTTACTTATTTTTGTAATCTGATTGCATAATTCCAATTGCATGTAATCTGTTAGGACCCAACCCTGCACATATACCAAAATGTTCAGCATCTCCTGCTAAATATAGCAATACCAAGTGTGAACAAAGTGATGTCTACTTTTGATGCTACGACCCTTGGAAAAGCCAGGGGTATACTGCCTATCAGGGGTTACATACCTTGGCATGACACCAGTCCTGCTTTCTCCACTTTTTAGGTTACGTTACTTCCTCCATTTGTTCACCTCCACTGACTGAACAAAAACCCGTCAGATTACTATCACAGCACAGAATGACGTGAGGTAGATTAGAATGTTAGGAGAGCTGATTCTGAGCTTTTTTCTTTTTCTTTTGGATGTTCCTGTTTGGGGTTGCCACAGTCGATCATCCATTTCCATCTCTCTATCCTCTGTATCTTCCGCTGTCATGCAAACCACCTGCATGTCTTCCCTCACAATATCCATACACCTCCTCTTTGGTCTGCCTCTTTTCTTCTTGCCTGGCAGCTTCATCTTCAGCAACCTTCTCCCAATATACCCAGCATCTCTCTTCTGCACCTGTCCAAACCATCTCATTTTCACCTCTCGCTTTGTCTTCAAACCATCCAACCTGAATTTTCCCTTAATATACTCATTCCTAATCCTGTCCATCTTCTTCACTCCCATCGAAAATCTTAGTATCTTCAACTCTACCACGTCCAGCTCTGCCTCGTTTTTTCGTCAGTGCCACTCTCTCCAAACCATATAACATAGCTGGTCTCACAACCATTTTGTAAACCTTCTCTTTCACTCTTGCTGGTACCCTTCTGTCAAATCACTTCTAACACTCTTCTCCACCCACTCCACCATTTCTGCACTCTCTTCTTCACCTATCTTCCGCCCTCCCCATTACTTTGTTGACAGTTGACCCCAAGTATTTAAACTCATCCACCTTCGTCACCTCTACTTCTTGCATCCTCACCATTCCGCTGTTCTCCCTCACGTTCACACATATGTATCCCGTCTTGCTCCTACTGACTTTTATTCCTCTTTTCCAGTGCATGCCTCCACCTCTCCAGGCTGTACTCAACCTGCTCTCTACTTTCACTGCAGATCACAATGTCATCCGCGAATGTCATAGTCTGCGGAGACTCCTGCCTGATCTTGTCCGTCAACCTGTCCATCACCATTGCAAACAAGAAAGGGCTCAGAGCCAACCCTTGATGTAATCCCAGCTCCACCTTGAATCCATCCGTCACTCCTACCACACACCTCACCACTGTCACACTGCTCTCATATATATCCTGCACCAGTCTTACATACTTCTCTGCCACTCCTGGCTTCCTCATACGAAACCACACCTCTCTTGGCACCCTGTCATATGAAAAGAAAAGAAATAAAGCCACTTTATTTTTGTCATTGTACAGGTTACAACGAAATTTGTTTTCTGCATTTAACCCATCCTATTGCAGTATAGGAGCAGTGGACAGCTGCAGCACCTGGAGACCAACTCAAGTTCTTTGTTCCATTGCCTTGGTCAGGGGCACGGGTATTAATCCTAACATGCATGTCTTTTTTGATGCTTTCTTTAAATCCAAAAAAAGACACCGTAATGCCTTCTGACCTTCTCTGTCTGACTTCTCAATCAACACTCTAAAAGCAAGCATCACATCTGTAGTGCTCTTTCCTTGCATGAAACCATGCTTCTGCTCGCTAATCATCACCTCTCCGCTTAACCTAGCTTCCACTACTCTTTCCCATATCTTCATGCTGTGGCTGGTCAACTTTATACCTCTCTAGTTACTACAGCTGTGCACACCACCATGCAATGCAAACAACTTTATTAACCCTGCTAGGGGCAATTTGTTTGGAGAAGCTTGTGAACACAAAACACAGTAACATGCAAACAAACAAATAACGCAAGCAATAAATAATAACACCCCAGGGAGCTAAATGTGGAATGAAATCTATAAAAGTACACAATAAGAGACACAATAAAATAAACTTGATAAAGGCAATAAAACAATCTGATAAAAAAAAACTCTATGGAGCATTTAGTAATTGAGTTGCAACAGGTATGAATGATTTAGAATAATGGTTAGTTTTACAAGCAAGTAAAACATAATGACGCCCTGATGGTAACAGAGAAAATTCACTTGCTAGAACATGTCCAGAAGAAGCCAAAATACATGCTGCTTTCTAGAGGACTTGTTGGTTACAAAAAAAAAAAATCAGATCTTTGTTTCACTCCGGTGATCTTAGAACAGATTTTTGGCCAACATCAAGAAATCTTACCAGTGGCTAGAAAAGGATGGTCTGATAGACAGCACAGAAGCTCTGATCATGGCAGCACAGAGCAGGCAGTCAACACCAGATTGATAGAGGCAGGGGTCTACCAAAGCAGACAGGATCCAAGGTGCAGGCTTTGCAAAGATACCTCTAAGACAGTCCAGCACATAGTAGCAGGGTGTAAGATGCAGGCTGGGACAACATACACTGAGAAGCATATCCAAGTGGCCAGGATAATGTACAGGAACATATGTGCCCTATACAGACTGGAAGTCTCTAAGTCCAGATGATCAAAGAAAGTTGAATCAGTTCATCTGGACACAACGTTTATTGGCAGAAACGTTTCATCACTCATCTAAGTGACCTCTTCAGTCTACACTGACTGCAGCTATCCCCACCCTTATAAACAATATAGTTGCATAACGTCCAAAACCAACAATCAGTTTCATATGCAAATAGACGTGACCATTAACTAGAGTTTCAATGGCCATGTGTGCTATTCACAGAGGATTTGGGAATGTGTGCAATTATAGCATTGTAAGATGGTGACAGATGTACACTTAGGGCCCCCCCTCCCCAGTTCAGGGATGGCCCTTCCCTCTTCACATAAATGGCCTTTTTGACTCCTCGTTCAAACCAGCGGAGAAACGCCGATTCAACTTTCTTTGATTTTCTTACCTGGATTATTGAGCATGCATAACGACACGAAGTCCAGATGGGAAAAAAACACCTGAGGGTTGAGAACAGCAGAACTAAAGTTCCATGGGACTTTAAGTTCCAGAAGTTCCAGACTGACAAGCAGGTGCTGGCCAACCAGCCAGACATAGTGATGGTTGACAAGGAGAAGAAGAGAGCAGTACTGATGAATATGGCAATCCCGGCTGACAGCAACGTCGGAAGGAAGGAGCATGAAAAGATAGAGACGGGCCAAGAGCTGAAGGAAGAACTGGAATGGATGTGGAAGGTGAAGTCCAAAGTGGTCCCTGTGGTAATAGGGGGACTAGGGGCTCTGAGTCCCAAACTGGGAGAGTGGTTCCAGGAGCAACATCTGATGTCTCTGTCCAGAATAGTGTAGTCCTATTAACAGCTTAGAAACTGCGCAGAACCCTCAAATCCTCAAACTCCTAGGCCTCTGGTAGAGGACCCAAACTTGAAGAAAACACACAAACACACACACACACACACACACACACACACACGTGTGTATGTGTGTGTGTGTGCATAGATGTGTGTGCACACTCATGTCATTACAGGCCTACAAGGCCCACTAGGTGTTCCATCTCTTAATCATCTCTGTGTATCTATGGCACACACTTTTCATCAACCCGTTTACGTGTAATAACAGCGTTTGTTGACATAACAAGGTGAACATGGATCTATGCATCCTTTTTTAATTCCATCAGAGCCAGGAAAATTGCTTCACACGCGAGCCTCCAAGCAGCCCATTTGTTTTGTGATAATGTTTTCATGATTCCCGGCTCCCTCGAGGGTATTTTTCCAAGATGACGCCAACATGGCCCCTGCTCATGCAAAGAAAAAAAAAGTGTACGTTATACTTTCTCTAGACTTCAGCTTTTCAGTAGCTGTCAGATGAATGATGCAGTGGCTGATCATTTACATTGACAAAGGGGCTGACTTTTTGTCTTTCGTTTCACTCTGCCTTCCCGATGGGATTGTTACTTTGGTATGGAATCAGATTACAGTGAGTGAGTGTAGTGGGCCATGTGAAGTTGGATCCGGATTAGTTCAGCTGAGTAACAGTTACATCAGTTACTTTTAGATTACTTTGCCAGACGAATAGATAAAGTGTGCACACTATTTAAATTTAAAGATTGCGAATACTCATAATCATCATCTACAAGCAGTATCAGTTAAGTCAAGAGGAGTTGTATTGCATTACTCGCTATTATTTTGCTATTTACAATTTAAACACATTCTGCAGCAGTGAGTACGTAGTGATAATGTGGGCGCATCTGTCAAATCTGCCAGGGTCTCGGCCTTTTCATCTGTAATGTGAGGTTCCTACACATGTTTTTCCCAATGCTACATTGTCAAGTCGTCCCTGGTAACTGGAAATGATAGCTGTCACGCAATCATGGGCATCTCCACCTCCCTGTTATCTCTCTAAGGTCTACTTGTTGCTCATCAACTGAAGGCAAAGACATTGATTGATTAGCGGATATTTTTTGGAGATGGTGATATGGGATTCAAAGTCTCCCACTTGAGATTATTTTCGCTTGTTTCACTCTCTCACTCCATTGTTTCCACTTCTGCTCCTTCTCCTTATCTATCAATTTCAGGAAACCCAGCTGGGCTCATTGTGTCACAAAAAGTAACACAAACTTGTGCATGCGCGTGCGCGCACACACACACACACACACACACACACATTCCCTGTCAAATTACCCCAGCTACTCCAGACAAACGATGATGGAGCAATTATAAAAGTTATTTACCCCTCCTCCAACCATTTTCCCTTCTTTAGCTTGTGGTGGGATTGTTATCTATCCATCATCCATCTATCTAATTACGCTTGTGTGTTTCTGAGAAAGCTGTCACAATCTCCATCGCTGCAGGGGTGTAATTTGCGCACTAGTAACACACATGTCAGTGGAACCGGTGATTTGCATTCAGCCATTACCCCCCACCCCAGTCCTGTTTTCATTGTGTCAACATAATGTTTATCCCCTCATTGGTGTCTGTATTCTGATTGAGGCATTAGGGATCCCAGCGACATACAGTTCTGATTAGTCCCTTCAAAGTTAACTGGAAACCTTGTGTTTATGATGGCAAGGTAGTTGGCATTTGGCACCATCCATGTTTCCACTCAAATGTTAAGCAAACCCTAAACATTTTTTTTTTACTTTGGAACATTTGGAATGTGAATCAGGTGCGTTTCCATTAGCTAGTTTAAAGCATTAAACAATCTCCCTTTGTAAGTGACTCATTCAAAAACATTCAAAAGAAATACATGGAAGGGCTGATATGAATCAGGTGCCATTGGAGACTTCTTTTTTTTCTTTTTTCTTTTTTTTTACTCTCAACCTTTCCATCCTAGGTGAGTTTAAATAGATCCTTATAAATTATGTTTCATCTATTTTGGATATTTTAGATATTTTCAATATTTTTATATATATATATATATATTTTTTTTGCAGTTTTTCTGGATATTCTGACAGTTCCATACATCTTTGTTTCTTAATCTCTTAAGCTATAAAATTGGCATAAAAACCGGTTCGATGGACACACAGCTACTGTTACCTTACAGCAAAAGGGTCCTGGTAGTAGACCTGTAGACCCTGGCCAGGATTACAGTTTCATTTAGCAGACACTTTTATCCAAAGCGACGTACATCTGAGAGTTAATACAACACAAGCAAGGATCTAGTCAGGAGGTGACAATGCAAATAAGTGTAAAAAAAAAAAAACTAGGTTCAAGTCTGATAGGACGTAGGTGTCGTCAGGCAGTGCACAAGGGCAATGCATAGGTTGCATAGAAGTCATTTTTTCTATGAGATTATGATAATGTTCAGCTGTATTTTGTACCTGTTGCTGTCATACCCATAACCACATTGTCAGAAGTCGTCTTCGGTATTTTTGCAGCATATAGCAATATTATATATATTATAGCAGAATATATTTAAGTTACTATTAAAAGTACTTAACCATAGGATCACATTGGATCAATATCTCTGTAATACTCCGTATCTATATTTGTGTACAGATATTTGTATTGAGAAGTGTATGTTTTCTGAGGGTGTATTACTGTAAAGCTGATTATTTGGACAATGTAGTGCGTGTGTGTATGTGTGTGTGTGTGTGTGAGGGGGGAGTGCTTGTGTGTGTTTGTGTGTGTGCTTGCGTGCAGGCATGTGTATCTCATCGCGGCTGGCATTCAGACAGCCATTTTGTCTGAACATTCGCTGGTGCCACATTCGGCCGATTCACTGCAGAGGCACTGTTGGTTCAGGTCAAAGGTCAGCGGTGCCTGCTACAGTCACGTGGCAGAAATGGAGCTCAACAGATTCTTTGCATCCATTCTTTCCTCCATGTAAGCTGGGACGCGGCGACCAATTTTGCTATTTCTGAGCTAAACCACCACGTCGATGGTCCAGAAAATGGCACACCCATAATAGACACGTCATTTCAACTTCGAGTTCATCACCCTTTCCAGTTTTACCCCCTTGTCATTGAGTGGTGGTTCGACCAAAAATATTCTCTCCCGCCGCCTTCGCTCCAATGCTCTACTCCACTCTACTGACCTTGTGTACCATTTTGGTTTTACTGCAATTTTTTTTTTCAAAAAGACTACCATCGGCAAAAGCAGCAGCAAATGCAAATTAAAAAAAAGTTGGCTTTTTGATTCATCATCCCTGATGTATTTGCCAAGTCCATCACCAGCCAGACAAAGAGAAATGGCTCTCAGTGAGTTGTAACTAACAGAAACAAGAGCGTCATAATTAATTTCGGGCCCCTGTGAGAATTTGCCTCACTTGTCAAAGAGTCGTGTTGTTTCAGCCTTCCTGTTCTGATCATGTCCTGTTTCCATGTGAGAAATTAAATTAGCAATGTGTCATCTGTGGGGAGGCCACAGAATGCAGAGGCGGGTCATTTCATTTAGGCGGTTTGCTCATGTCTTCTTTGCAGCTTGCAATTGTAATGCCAACGTCATTTTATATTGGCGCTTAAGAGAAGTAATCCTTTCACAGTGAGGAAAGTTGATTAGGTTTAAGCCTTATTCATTTCTGACTCATACATTCATTTATTAATTCGTTTGTTTGACCTGTAAGTTTACGAGATAGTGATTCAGCTCATGTTGACACTGATTGCTGCATTTTTGACAAGGACAAGTGGTAATTAAGATTTCCATATGTTGTTCTAGATAACAATCTTATCCCATTACCTTTCCAATTCATTCAACGGCTCCAAAGATTGCCCACATTACTATTCATAATGCATGTAAGTGTAGAGTGCATGCGCATGCAGCTATTCCAAACCTTTTAATTCTCTTCCTACCATTAGCATTAGCCACTAATGTGTTCTCATTCACCTATTTATTTATTCATAATGGACAGTATTTAAATGAGTGTTATAGATAGAGATACTTGTTAACAAGCAAACTCACTTACAATGAGGCCTGCTAAAAGGGAATGTAGAGCCATGGAGAAGTGCTGTGTGTTAAAGGGCATGCATGCAGTTTGGAAGAGGCGACACAAGGGAGGTCCTTTTTGTTTTTTTTTTAGAATTTGTTTCCCCCTTTTTTCTCCCCAATTGTATGCAGCCAATTAGCTTACTCTTCCAAGCCGTCCCGGTCGCTGCTCTATCCTATCTGCCGATCCGGGGAGGGCTGCAGACTACCACATGCCTCCTTCGATACATGTGCCACTTCTTTTCACCTGACAGGGAGGAGTTTCACCAGGGAGACATAGTGCGTGGAAGGATCACGCTATTCCCCCGTCCCCCGAACAGGTGCCCCGGCCGACCAGGAGGCGCTAGTGCAGTGACCAGGACACATACCCACATACAGCTTCCCACCCACAGACACGGCCAATTGTGTCTGTAGGAACACCCAACCAAGCCGCAGGTAACACAGGGATTCGAACCGGTGATCCCTGTGTTGGTAGGCAACCGAATAGACCACTACACTACCGGGACGCCCCTAAGGGAGTCCTTTTGACCAACCGTTGGGAAACGTTTGTCCTATAAGGCTGGAGGTGATAGCAGAACTGAGCAAGTCAAAACTGTTTTGTGCAACGCACTGCTGAAAAACTCACCATGGATAAATTCTTTATTGTTTGAGTCTGTGCAGTCATATAGACTGTCTCTTGTCTACCATCCTTGTACCATGAGGTATTTATGGAGCTCCTTCATGCTTATTTGTATTTATTTATTTAGTTGTTGTGATTTTGAACTGAAATTGTCATGTCAGAACTGTATGTCATGGAAGAATACACACAAAGCCAGGCATATGCTGTTTCCAAAGGAGGCCAGAGTGCCAGGTCATCTGCAGTGTAATGCCCCTGGATTGGTTTTTCACTCCAACACCTTTCACAAGGGCACTTTGGCAGTGATAGGTGCCAGTTTTGTGGGAGTGGGGATGTGGTAGTTTTTTTAAATCATATTTTCAAGATTTTAGCCCACTTTCCTCGGATTGTCGGGCCAGCTTTCTACCTCTAGTGTAGCGTAATATATGTTTATGTGTTATGGCATCCTCGTGGACTTTAGACAGGTGACATCATCTTAAGTTATGGGTTTCCCTTTGTTTTTCCATACATGTTCAGCCAACAAACAAAAAAACAAAACAAAACATGGCATGGCTTGCTGTGGGTCATTTTGCTGTTTGATTTATCAAGATTTGCTTCAATTACATGACAAAATTTTAAGCTCAGTCAGCACATGCCATTTCTAACTCTCACGTTTATCATTGAATACATGGATCTCATGCAATAGAAAATCCTTTCTTTTTTTCCGTCTCCACTGCTTTCCCCACTTCCTGACTGTGGTGAAATCTGCAGTGCTGCATGATATAACTGGGGGGAAATCTTGTGGATCTGAACAAGTGGTATTTCCTCAGAAGCCCATAATCAATGGATGTCCCTCGGGGAGGATAATCTTTCAGATTCAGATTTCACACACATGTGCATACATGTACGTAGAGACGCAGTCCCCAACATACATAACTGTGCAGGCATGCATGCATATGCATGCGTTTGTGCACTCACACGCACAGACTCGGACATAAACACACACATAAGGCACGGCCTTTTCTTGCCGTCTCTGAAAGTGAGTCATGTGAACTCAAACCCAAACTTGCGTTTAAGCTCTCCCTAGTTAAAAAGATACAAATCAGCGTAATTGAGAGCAGATGGTGTGGAAGTGAGGTGGTAGGGGAACGAACACATTACAGGACATTTGTACCTGAATGAGGCCGAGTTAAGGGTGAAGTGGGCACTCGATGGAGCCAGCTGGCGGCTGATAATAAGACAGCCTGAACTGTTGCTGGCTGTGTTTTCATTTTAACAGGCTTCACAGGTGGGGGAAGATACCTGAGTTCTTTTGTGGGAGCAGGAAAATAATGCCAACTAACATTGTTTACAAAAGCCGCGCTGACATTGGACCCGACGTGAAAAGCAGCACACTGACACTGGCAATGGGAAGGGGAAATAACCGATTATGTGTTTTTCAAGTGCTCTGAATGCTGCCTGTATTTAGCAGCCATTATGAATGCAAAGTAAGTATGTGCCCAGCTGCTGAAAATATGCCCTGAGCCCAGGCGTCCATTACTGCAACCTGTAAGCCATTGACAAAGGTGAAAGTCAATGAGCCGAGCCGGTTGAAAAGCATTTCGCTGTTAACATGCTTGCTCCAAATGTGCTGCCCTCTGCCCTCACAGCCCTGTAGGTGTCTTTGATTGAGAGGTATTAGATTGTGCAGTCCTGAGCTCCATCTCTTAGTGGGATTATCAAAAAGAACGCTAAAATTGTCAAGAATGGGGACGTCATTAATTTCCGTGTGCACTTGTACATACAATAGGCTACATAGAGAGAGAGAGAAAAAAAGGATCATCAAACATATTTTGTAGGAGTACACACGAAATATCAAAATGCAAACTTTACAAATGTCACTATCCTCAGTTCTGGCGCTCTGGCGTTATCCTCCTCCTCTGCTCAGGTAAAAAGGATGGACCTACTCAGACAGAGATGAAAGGAGGTGGTCAGACCAGGAATACTCTGGAGGGCTCGCTGTCTGATGTGCCGTTTGAAGCGGATGCACAAAGACCATTTCAAAGATATCTGGAGACCCGAGTGGCCAGCGGCCCTTGGTTACCGTGGCAACCACACGCCACAATATTCTCCTCTATTTATTCAAAGGAAGGAATAACATGATAGAAAGAGAAGTAAAATCTTAAACCATCTGACATAGCAGTAGAAATAAAATCGTTGATATAGATGCAGTTGAGAGACAGATGTTGAAACTGTGTCTCTGCTGTACGCAGTTGCCTACAGCTTCAATGAACGGATTAACCCGTACACCATTAGATGGCAAGTATGTATAAATAATTAGCCTTTGCAAATGGGGCTCGAGGCTGGAAATACATGCCATGACTAGTTTTAAATAGAAAGATTTATCTCCTGTGACTTTGCTATTGGAAATCCACGTGACGACCACTAGAAAAGGGTGGAAGCACGGCATCTCGACGGAT
This sequence comes from Lampris incognitus, assembly GCF_029633865.1. Taxonomy (NCBI): domain Eukaryota; kingdom Metazoa; phylum Chordata; class Actinopteri; order Lampriformes; family Lampridae; genus Lampris; species Lampris incognitus. Next base: position 24,197,293 of record NC_079221.1, read on the forward strand.
GTGATTACGGAGGGTTATCAAAAATGAAATGGCAAGCTTTTTTCCTGGCATTTAATAAGCTGATAAACATCTTAGTCCTTGATTGTGCTGTCTAAGACAGGACAATTGTAAAAGACTTCTTTGTGTAGAGTACAACATGTGTGTGGCGGTGCCTAAAATTTGGAGAACCTGATGTCCCTTGATTTGGGAACTATTCCTGGAGTGAGCTGCAAATCTGTCTATGAAAGTGAGCGATGGCTGTTGTTTCAGCTCTCATAATGTGGTGAGTAAGCTCTATGCTGGATTTTGATTTCCCCACCTGTGCTTGTTACAGAGCAAGCACATGTGGTGCTGTCCTGCTGTCTGCTTTTGTTTTGAGAGCAGAAAAAAAAAACACAGTTTACATGGATGCACCTGGTGGCATAATCTAAGCCCGGATGGAAGCCTGCTTGTCAACAAGCACTCCTATGTACTTCTCTGATGGAGACACAACATTTACCCGACTGCGTGAATGCATGCAGATACAGGAACACTTTTGCATGCACACAGGGTTTGTTAGTGTGTGTTTTTAGGTATACCTAAAAATACACACTCTAACAAACCCTGCGTGTTTGAGAAGGAAGATGTGATGTATGTGAACACACAAAGTATGATGTATGTTATGTGGTGAGTGTTTGCAATATACATCACACACACACAAAGGCACACACACACACACACACACCTCCTGTTTTTGAAGAAACCTGGTGAGAATTTGATCTGTGTCAGCAACCTGAGAAAGGCATGTCTTGGCAAGAAATCATGGCAGCCCTTCTGGAGCAGATGTTATTTATATTGTTGTTTGCCGTCTCCTGTCTAAGAGTGCATGCTTGGTCAATTTTTTTATGTCGACTTGAAATGCAAGTATCACAATAGCGTTTCATGATCAACACCTGAGAGACACAATTAAATCCGGGAAGAAGGGGTTTTGCTGTTTTGTCAAGATCCTCAAAGACCAATCCTGATTAGTCTCTATTATAAAAAGAAAACATATTACACTTACAAAAACCTATCTAATAACAATGTGTGTTGTTTTTAGAAGTATTTAATTGAAACAATATATTTGTGTTGTCTAAAGCCAAACAAATTTGTTTTCGGAATGTTCCTCGCTCTGAGGGAGAGAGGACAGAAGACTTTATCCTTCCCAAGGCTATTGAAATCTAAATAAGACCCAGAAATACATTGAGCTCACACAAGTAAAACGGGCCCCGGGGATCGCTGTTCCCCAGGATTGGATCAAAGCAAGGTGCTGCTCTTCCCTGGGCAAAGTGGCTTGGCCCTGGCACAGACGGAGAGAGGCAGATGTAGAGAGACCAGAAGAGCGGTAAATAAAGCAAGAAGCCGAGAAATACACCCAAAGTCAAGTGCATGGAGCCCACATGAGCTCTTTTCCGCAACTACATATAAGGTCAGAGCTTCATTCTGTCCTTTCGTTTTAGGAGGAGAAAAGAAGTGGCCCACCTACTTCGAAAGCTTTCCACTCGAGGTATTAGCTCTGGCCTGATGTGATATTTTGCTTCTCCGAGAACATAAGACACATCATGACTGCAAAATAAGGCACAGAGAATATGAACTCCTCCTGCACAAAGCAAAACCGCACACAGGGTGACACTTGTAAACACTCACAAATAATAAAAGGTGTGACCTCAATGCATCTAAAAGACATTTGACACTGACGCCAAGGGTACGTCCTTCTTTAGCATGCCTTGGCTTAGGTAGTACAAATGTCCTACCCATGAAAATTATTCACATAGCTTTCTACTAACATATTGTCTTCACAACGTGATACAATACACCTGACAATGCAGCCTGTGATGGTTATTCTATAGAAATAGAGTTGTACAGTAGATTTTAATATGATCCATCACTAGCTTTTACCCCTGTGGTGTACAATTGGTCTTGCTTCCTGCTGAAATCATCTTGCTGGATTTCAAATATTTTTTTTTTCCTGAATGTGTAAAAAAAGAAGAAACAGAGGGATTACTTTAATAAAGGCCTTGGAATTACTCTGAAACTTCTTTGGTGATGTAAGTGAACACTCTGCCAAGAGGTATACATGGGATGGATTGATGGAAGGATGCTATGTCTCTAGTTCAGCAAGGACACAGACCTACTGTAGCCTCTTTGCTGGAAAAAGGAAACTCAGAAAGCCCTGTCAAAGGGGTTTTTAGAGGTTGCCCCTGACACAAAATCAATAGCATTAACCTGCGTGCTATAATAATAAACAGTACACTAATAATAGTCCAGTTCCTGCTTAGGAGGTGGATTTGAGAGGGAGTCGAGCTGTTCTCGAATGCTTCCTCTGCATGTCTTCGAAGCCGGTAGCCTCAGGACAAACACCAAAGAGGGGCAATGCAAATGGCTGGACTGACCCAAGGTCAGTCAATCAGGCTTTGGCGCTACCAGCCCAGGCCTTAAGGGCTGACACCTCACCATTATATCAATCTGTCTGCCTTCAAAAGCAATTCCAGCACATCAATAGTGTGCTATTGTGGGGACCAGACGTGGCCAGGAGGGCCGATCGATGCTCATATATTCCTTGTGTAGATACTCTCTTTGTCTCTCACAGGGAATAGAAGAGTATTTACCAGGCATCGGCTGTTTTCTGCAAGCAAGTCTAATTTAGTAGTGAGACCACCAATGGGGACTAATGTGAAACTTACAGTGAGCAGGGAATTCATTGATTTGAAAGGGCTGACTGGGGACTATTGTAAGCATGGAGAGTAACTGGAAGTTAAATTCATATGATAACAAAGCACAGCGAGAGTATATGAGATAAACGGTATCTATGCTGCTTTCCCGAGCTAGGCTGGGATGTCAGAACATCAATGCCGGGAAAGTCTTTGTGGAACGAGCTGATTGTGATTCACAGACAGCGGGCGATTTGTACAGATTTTAACAAGGACAAAACTGTTTAACAAGAACGAGAAAAGCTAATTGCTGTTTTACATTTAAATTACGCTTTCCCTGAACTCTGTAGGTGATGTTGATGTATTTGACAGTTTATGCTAACAGAAGCGATGCCCCCTCTATATGGTTTCTCCACAGTACTTCATAGAGCAGATTGTTCACTCTAAGCCAATGCCATTTAATAGTCACTGAAAACAACCGTGCAGCAAACTGTAGTGCCCCACTGACTGATAATCTGCTGCTGTTGAACAGCTGAAGGAGATGAATACTTAATTGGGGAATTAATGCAATTAGAGAAGTTTTTATACCCATTTTGAATTTGTATTTCTTCAAGCATAGAATAATTTAAGATTCAGTAATCCGTAGCTCAGTTACTTGCTCAAGGGCCCGTTGGAAGTGGTGCTGGGTACCAACCTAAAATACCAACCTGCCATTTTCTAAACCTCTCCTGTTGGCGCCAAGGATTCAACCAGTGTCCCTGTGATTTGTTAGACTCAAATGCTGTTGACCAAGCCATCGCCCCCTGTTAAAGTGATCTAACACAGCATGTCGCACTACTCCCAGCTCATTGTTGACTCGTGACTTTGGTGACGACTACTTTCCACCAAAAAGAAGAAGAGCCATATTAACAAGCCATTTATTTTAGTAAAATGTGGAATTCTTTAATTTTTCAAAAAGTAAAAATTTGGCCATGGGTCTGATGATTTCACCAGCTTACAATTTACAATGAACTTGTTGCCAGTTCTCTTGTATCTGGTGTCTTTTGAGTGACGCTTGTGTATCGCTTCAGTCTACCTTTCAGAAGAAATTTGCTCTAGTTCAAGAATATCCTTGTGAAAGTGTAAAGCAAACACGTTGAATTATCCTGTCCCACTGGTATAATTTTCGACTTTGTTTGAGAAAAACAAGAATTTTAAAACGGATTTTTAGGCTAAATGGCACGTTAATGTAAACACGTTTGCAGCGAGGTAAACACGATGTTGAGTGACTTGTCCTCCTCTTCCCCCTCTTCGGCTCTCTCTCCTCACATGGCTGCCCTCAGAGTTAGTTCTTTTATCTGCGCTCATTCCATCAGTGATGACCTCAGAAAGGCATCATTTCATTCTCCATTACCCCGGCGATGCAGCTGAAACGAAGGCCACTCTTCCCCGGCTGAAATCACTGGCCCTTTGCTACCCCCGCCGCATGATGTTTATTGCACAATAACACTTTGCCGATGACTCTCTGTCTCCCTCTATGTGAAGGCTTGACTGGCACACTCACGTGCACGCCACGCTGTAAACCTTGACTGTGTAAATTCAAAGAAGACATCATGCCGTCAAGAGGTTAGCTGTAGGCCAAACTCAACACAGGAGCCTGAAACTATAGGTACAAACATACGTAGTCTTAATCAAACATGCGGGGGGACTCAAGTTCATCAAACTGGCAATTTACAGAAATAATGATTCACAAAAGTTGTTATGATACAACAACTACATTAATTTTGGTAAAGGTCCTATTAAAATGAGCATCACAGACTTCCGTGATTTGACGTATATTCAACATCCGAATGAAATGGGACAGTCAGGTGATATTTTGTGATAGATAGATAGATAGATAGATAGATAGATAGATAGATAGATAGATAGAGAGATACTTGCTACTGCCATGCAACAATTTTGGTGGTAATTGTTTTGGTACAGTATGGTGGCTCAGTTCCAGTGCAAAAAGAAAGAGAAAATCAAGCAGCACCATAAACCATTACAACAACACACACAAAGGAAACACATGAATGTGAGAATATGTACAGTGCATATGTATGATATGTACAGTTCAGTTCCCCAGCATATCAACAGGTAGAGTATGATTGCTGTACCAGTGCAAACAGGTCCAGTCTGAGTCCAGTCCAGTGCATACAGCGCATTCAGGTCAATATATGGGGTCTTGTAGCAAGGAGGTTTAGCAAGGGGTGTTAAGTGTTCTGACCGATGTAGGAAAGAAGCTGTTTTTGAATCGAGTGGTTTTGGTTAATATGGACCTATAGCACTCACCCACCCCTCACCTGTAGTTACAGGTGGGACTTTCATTTGGCTGATAGTCAATAATGGTTGTGCATTTTTTTTTTTAATGAAAATTTTCCCCCTTGTTCTTCCCAATTATATTCGACCAATTACCCCAGTCTTCCGAGCCCTTCCCGGTCGCTGCTCCACCCTCTCTGCCGATCCAGGGAGGGCTTCAGACTACCACATGCCTCCTCCGATACATGTGGAGGTGCCACCCACTTCTTTTCACCTGACAGTGAGGAGTTTCACCAGGGGGACGTAGCGCATGGGAGGATCACACTATTCCCCCCAGTTCCCCCTCCCCCCTGAACAGGCGCCCCGACTGACCAGAGGAGGCACAAGTGCAGCGACCAGGACACATGCCCACATCCGGCTTCCCACTGCTGTCATAATGGGAGAAATGACTATCAATGGCGTTTTGCCATGATGAGAAGGACTCTGATATGGTTGTGGATAAAGGTTTTGAAGGCATGTCAGTGATGTTTTTATTGAAGAAGAACAAATGGAAATGAAACAACACCTACCAAACTAAACATCAACATGTCAGTTTTCACCGTGCCTCTAAAGAAAGACAATCAGCCAGTGTCCTCGTGGATGATGTGCTTGAGATACAGTAGTCAGGCCGTGAATAAAGTAAGAATAAAGATGAGCTTAAAAAAAGTCAAACAGATTTGTCTGAAATCAGTTATAAATTAAAAAAAAATCACACTAGAAAATGGATAAAATGATAATTTTGACTGATCTTACCTGTTCCTTTACATTTAACATACTGTACATCATCTAAACGACTGCCTGCATGTTGGGCTACATGTTGGGTGGGCCAAGGCCAGGATCATCCATCCTCTATAAAGGTGGGGGAGGTAATCCTTTTTTTATGTGCCAAATTGTGCACAAGGAGGCACGGTGGCACAGTGGTTAGCGCAGTCGCCTCACAACAAGAAGGTCCTGGGTTCGAGCCCTGGGGTAGTCCAACCTTGGTGGGTCATCCCGGGTCATCCTCTGTGTGAAGTTTGCATGTTCTCCCCATGTCAGCGTGGGTTTCCTCCAGGTGCTCCAGTTTCCTCCCACAGTCCAAAGACACGTAGGTCAGGTGAATCAGCCATACTAAATTGTCCCTAGGTGTGTGTGTGTGTGTGTGTGTGTGTGTGTGGGGGGGGGGGGCCCTGTGATAGCCTGGAGGCCTGTCCAGGGTGTCTCCCTGCCTGCCACCCAATGACTGCTGGCATAGGCTCCAGCATCCTCGTGACCCTGAGAGCAGGATAAGCGGTTAAGATGATGGATGGATGGATGGACACGTTGTGCACAACACATTTTGTGGAACGTGTAGCATCATGGCACCAATGCCATCTAGACATCGGCAGCGACAGTCAAGCAGTCCAGTTGTCCAGTGCCACCATTGAACAAGCTCGACAACATGCACCATTTGTACATTGCCTTTGCACTCTCTTTCAAAGCCCAATGACAACCCCTCCCTTTCTCCCCCAGACTACCACATGCCTCCTCCAATACATGTGGAGTCGCCAGCCACTTCTTTTCAACCGAGTGATTAGTTTTGCCAGGAGGACATGGCACATGGGAGGATCATGCTATTCCCCCCAGCTCCCCCTCCCCCCCGAACAGGCGCCCCGGCCGACCAGAGAAGGCACTAGTACAGCGACCAGGACACATACCCACATCCGGCTTCCCACCCGCAGACACGGCCAATTGTGTCTGTAGGGACACCTGACCAAGCCAGAGGTAACAGCGATCCCAGTGTTGGTAGGCAACTGAACAGACCGCCACGCCACCCGGATGCCCAATGGCTGTGCATTTTTAATAAAATGTGGATGTCGATATGTGACTGGCTAGTTTCGATTTGGTAGTAGAAGATCAGTCGTCTTCGCTCAACCTTGCTTCTGTTCATTTTTGTTAGTGTACGAGTACAAATGCAGGATAACGTTTTTAACAAAAAAGTGTTTGTCAGGAAGAGAAAAAAAAACATTTTTATGAATAGTCTGTGAATGTTCTCATTCATCCAGGTCATGGTTATCCAAAGGAGTTGAATCAAGTGCAACTGGACCTGGTATATGAAAACGTTTCGCCTCTCATCCAAGAGGCTTCCTATGAATACAAAAATTAAACTTTTTGTGAATTTCTAAAACATAGGGTTAAATCGATATCAATTATGAAGAAACAAGAATGAACATCTTTCATTCTGTGGTACTTTTAACTTTGTGCTTTATATGCAGAAAAATGCATTTATACACATGACACTTTTGAATATTTCATGTTCTGTCAAAGCCAATACAAGAAAACATTGTTTTCCAGAATTGGAGCACAAACTCTAATTTCATTATTAGATCTAGGCATGCACAGGAACTCAGTTCATACGTAATCTAAGGCACTGCTTTATCTATCTCCTTTTTCAAACGTGACTCGTGATGCAAAACTGTTTTACAATGCAGGTAAAGAAAATCAGTCTTTTAAAGTTTAAAGACTCCTGCACGAGGAAAGAAAAAAAATCCAGGGTTAACTTTCCCTCACAAGCACCCCCTAAAATAGAAACTTTAGAACAAAAAATCTGTCTCGGATATCTCCGAAGGGGGGCTGCGCGTCTGCAGGTCTGCTCTCCGCCGCATTGTTGCCACACGTTTGGCTGATGCTGTTTGAGGCGCCGTTGACACGAGGGGCAGGAAACCCACTGTGCTGTGCGTCTCCTCAGCTCTGTTCTTCATTTTCTTTCCTAACAGCCTCTCCTGCTGTGCTAGAAAGGCCCCATGCCGGTACGCTCCATCACATACAGACCAAACTATGTGGAAGCAGCAGCACCAAGAGCTTTTAATGAAAAACAATTCTCTGCAGAGTCCTATCTAGCTGCACCACCTGAGCATGACTTTGTGTGTGTAGTTGTGTTATCTATACACATTTGTGCCAATACTTATGCCCGTGTACATTTGTGTGCAGCTACCAGATTCGAAAAACGGCAGAATTAAAACGAATGGCTGTTTAGTCCCCTCACTAAACATAATGATGGGAAACGACAGTCATGAGGGGACCACACGTATAGGGTCAACACCATGAAATGATTGAATCTGTTGACTTGGAGAATGGTTTTGTTATTGCATTGACTGAGCCATCCAGTAGAGGATATATGTCTCTAGGGAGACTTTTTGCCATGGGGATACAGAGGTGTACATCTAGTTGAAATTGCTTAATGATTTGCTTTTATCCATCAGTCTCCCAGTGGAGCTGGCAACCTTTGTGAAGGTGAAACAAGGAAGCGACAACTATATTGAATAAAGGATGCGCTGGATGAGGCATGCAGAAACATAAAGCAGGTCTAAGGGGAGCGGATGATGCTTGGTGGCATGATCCATGGAGGGGGCATATTACAGCTCAGCATGAGTGTGTAAGAGTTTGCGCGTTGCCATGGGGAGGTCATTTGTATGCATGCATGCTGGTATTCCGTCTATTTGTCTTCCCAAAAAAAAAACTTCGTCATGCAGTAACTGTTGGACCAAGCAGAATTCAACAATAGTAGAACAGACAACTCTTTTCTCCCCCCTTTTTCTCCCCAATTGTACCTGGCCAATTACCCCACTCTTCTGAGCCATTCCCGGTCGCTGTTCCACCCCCCCCCCCCTGCTGATCTGGGGAGGGCTGCAGACTACCACATGTCTCCTCCGATACACGTGGAGTCGCCAGCTGCTTCTTTTCACCTGACAGTGAGGAGTTTCATCAGGGGGGGGGGTGTAGTGCATGGGAGGATCACACTACCCCCCCCCCCCGAGCAGATGCCCCGACTGACCAGAGGAGGCGCTAGTGCAGCGACCAGGACACATACCCGCATCTGGCTTCCCACCCACAGACACGGCCAATTGTGTCTGTAGGGATGCCCAACTAAGCCGGAGGTAACACAGGTATTCGAACCGGTGATTCCCATGTTGATAGGCAATGGAATAGACCGCTACACTGCCTGGATGCCCCAGAACAGACAACTCTGGATCACTTCACCACTAGGTGTTCTATGTTCATTCACTTCACTTAAGCTTCAAAACAGTATGCCCATGGCAGTTCATCCACAAAGTGGATGACTGACACTTGGCACTTGCAAGCTTTTGACAGGCCCAAAATGGAGCCTTATATCTTCACTGCACACCGTAATTCAGCGGCGCTCAATCCACATGCCAGTGCTGCTCATGCTCTTTCTCTCCCGCCTTGTTCCTTGAGTGCTGTCTCCGTCCAAGCAAACTAAATAACTATGACTTAAAATGTTACCAGGCTGACAGGTCTTGAAAAGGCAATGTCTGCCCCCGTGACACACCGCTCCCTTTGATGCCCCGCCGTCAAGACCAACACGGCCCCACTCGTCATGAAAAAGTGCTGCAGTGAACTTTACAAAGACCCCGCCACACGCTTCTCTATCACACAGAGACACACATGCTCGCTCTCTCTCTCTCTCTCTCTCTCTCTCTCTCTCTCTCACACACACACACACAATAGATCAGCCCATTGTGTTTTTCTCTCGTGTGCTGTTTCTCTTTGCTCCTTAGACAGGCTTCTTTTTCCTCTCACCGTAGCTCCCCATCGGTTTCCCCCGTCTGTTTCTCTTGATTTGCCTTAATGATGATATCTGACACAGTATAATAAAGTGGGATGATTCCCCCTGTGGCTCACGGCAGGCGCGGAGCAGAGACTGGTATCGACAGATGACGATTGGCAGCTTTTCCATTTGCATGGCTCTGTTTCTCTCTCTGCACTCGACTCTCTGACGGGGGAGCGTGTGCACCCCGTGGGGAAACCGGATTCCACGTGTTTCATCAACCTGACTCGGGCAATAGGCTCCATGAAGGGGAAATGAGCTTTTACCCTCATGTCAACCAAAAGGAAGCTGGCATTTTCTTATGTAACTGACTGAAACATGAAGCATGAGTGATCCTAAAGAAACACGTGACGGGACAAATCCATTAGCAATCGGACTGTGTCGCACCTGGGAATTTCATGCCAGCCGACATCGGAATGGACTTCGCTTTTTATGATTTATGATTTATACATGGTGGTGCAACACTACTGGAGGTGGGGTGGGGGGGGGATACACTATCCCATGTAAGGAATTCACTTTTAGGGACCACATGTTGAGAACTCCGCTGCTCCTATTTATATCAGGTTTGCCATTATAGATACTAAAACGAGTCTCAGCCGGACGGGGTTGTAGGGTGGTGTGCAGAACGGAGAGACCACCCAGTAACGAGACGAGCCAGATTGAAGTTTATTGGTCCCCGAAGGAAAAAATGTATGCTTTTGTTGATTTTCCACAACAGGGAGGTTAGGCCTGAGCTGACCTCAGAGCTTGTGATTTAGTGTTTCGCTCGAGCGCTCTCATAATGCCACGTAACTACCCAAAATCGATTCAACATGGAAGTTGTAAAACCTCCATGTTAATACGGAGCTCATGGTTAAGATGAACGAACCCATTTCAAGGCAGATCTTCTCCATTTATTGCGTTTTGAAGAAAACCCACTTGCTTGACAGGCTGAATTGAAAGTAAATTGACTCAAACCTTGACAGTGACCCCCACAAGCAATTGTTGCTCACATGTCGAACAAATATTAAACTGTATTACCTCAACGATAATTCGTTTTTGCCATATGTTTTGCTCAAAATAAACCGATTGCAGAGAAAAGCAAATCTCTGGCCGAGCCTCGGTTGGATGAGTTTCACAAACGGTCGCCATCATTTGTTTGCAGCCCGCGCGGGGCGTCTGGTGGGCGGGGCTTAACGCGTCAAACTAAATCAGCCTGTCATGTCGGGCTGATGGCCTGCGCAGATTCACACGGCTCCAAATGACTGTGTGTTTGTTCCCCACCGGGGAAGAGCGACGGAGCCAACGACAGAAATATACAAAGAAGTCGTATCTGAGATTCATTCAGGCAATTCCCTTGCCCGTCTTTAGGCTGATTTAGAGTGACAGGATGGCCATAACTTTGCAATAAAACAGTAAAACAATTTTCCAGCGCTAACAGCCGTGAGGTTTGATTGCACTTTAATGCCACCTCGATGACACTTTCTGCTTTTGCACAGCTCTTGCTAAATAATCAGTCACTCTTCTGCCCAAACTCTAAAGACACCAGGCTCATTTGAATCCCTAAATTGCTTTTCTCAGCTCTGACATTAGCTATCAAACAGGTGATCTGGCTCATCATGCTCTGTGATTCATTCTCCTCCCGACGGAGATGTGTCCAAAATGTGTCAAACGCGTATAATTTTTTCTTATGTTTTTTTTAAATTTGCAATTCTTTTCTTTCTTGATTTCAGATGCTAATCACCATTCTCAAAAATGACATTTTGAGATTGCGTGCAAGTGTCACGCATGAATCATAGCTTTGGATGTACGTGTGTTTGTATATGGCATGCCCGTGTCCTGTGTCTGAACATGTGTTAATGCATGAGTCAAAAAATAAAATAACACAAGAGAGAACAGCATGCAGTTGGAGGAGGAACACGTTTTAGAAATAGGTTACTGTGTTCCAAACAAGACCTGCATCTCTGCCGTTGGGGAGCAGTGCAGCTGATTTAGCTCTTTTCACATTATGCCATAGATGACCAAGCAGACCTCGTTTGTTTTCCCTGTGCCTCTCTCTCTTCTCCCCCCCCTCTCTTTCCGTTTGTATTTCTTCCTAACAAGTACATGCTCTCTCAATCCACCCTCGTCCCTCCCTCTGTCTGTCTGTCAGTCCATCTCTCCATCAAGTACACGGTTTATCATCCCTCCCTCTCTCTCTTCCTAACAAGTACACACTATCCAACTCAACTCTCTGTCTGTCTGTCTGTCTGTCTGTCTGTCTGTCTGTCTGTCTGTCTGTCTGTCTGTCCGTCTCTCCGTCAAGTACACTGTTTATCATCCCTCCCTCTCTCTCTTCCTAACAAGTACACACTATCCAACTCAACTCTGTCTGTCTGTCTGTCGGTCTGTCTGTCTGTCTGTCTGTCTGTCTGTCTGTCTGTCTGTCTGTCTGTCTGTCTGTCTGTCTGTCTGTCTGTCTGTCTGTCTGTCTGTCTCTCTCTAGAGACATATGGGCAAAGATTTCAGCCGATTAGATTTAATGAAATAATAATAAAAAACAATATTTTATTTATAGAGCACTTTTCAAGCAAAAAGCACAAAGTGCTCTCCAGTTTGAAGAAATTCAAAACATAGGCAATATTAGAGAACAATTGCAAGAGGTAAATAATGAAACATATGAAAACTTGTGCATATATACACACACACATACACAACTTAAAACATCATGCAATAATTAGGGACAACTGCAAGAGATAAATGAAACGTGTATACACACACCTATTACTACTACTCCAACCTAAGTTCACTCCAATCACCCCTCTCTCCTCCTTGGGTACCGTCTCCACCACTTCATCCAACTCACTCCAGAATTCTTCTTTCTCTTCCATCTCACACCCAACTTGCAGGGCATATGCGCTGATAACATTCATCATCACCCCTTCGATTTCCAGCTTCATACTCATCACTCTGTCTTGCACTGTCCACCTCCAACACACTGGACATACTCTTCCTTGAGAATTACCCCTACCCCATTTCTCTTCCCATTTGCAGCATGGTAGGAGAGTTCGAACCCACCTTCGATTGTTCTGGCCTTACTCCCCTTCCACCTGGTCTCTTGCACACACAGTATGCCTACCTTTCTTCTCTCCGTCATATCAGCCAGCTCTCTCCCTTTACCGGTCATCGTGCCAACATTCAAAGTTCCTCCTCTCACCTCCATACTCCTACCCTTCCTCCTCTCTCGCTGCCTCTGGACATGCCTTCCCCCTCTCCTTCTCCTTCACCCAACAGTGGCATAGTTTCCACCGGCACCCTGCTGGTTAACAGTACCGGTGGCAGTCGTTGGTAACCTGAGCCTCTACTGAGCCGGTGTGGAAATCGGATTTATGATCCGCATATTTGATTTAGCAAAGATTTTACGCCGGATACCTTTCCTGACGCAACCCTCCCCATTTAACCGGGCTTGGGACCGGCACTAAGAATGCACTGGCTTGTGCATCCTCAGTGGCTGGATTGTGTATACTATACACACCTGCTACATACAGATAGTATACACATACATGCAAACCTACACACACACACACACACACACACACACACACACACACACACACACACACACACACAAAGATAATTTGCTGGGCATGTGCTCTATTGCTGAACCTGGAAACGCTCAAGAAGGATAATTTTGACCATGCTGGGTCATAGTTACTAAAATCTGGCTTGAAATAAGGAAGGATTTAGAGGAACTTTAATAATGGTTGTTTAAAATGGAAGTGATTGACAAGAAAAAACTAAAGGATATAATTTGAAGCAAGTGGATAATAGATAAACATAAGACAACTAACGATTATAACAAGAATCAAGGAGAATCACAAGTGCAAAAATAAGTTGTGGCACAGAGCAAATGATGCATTTGGAAACGAACGTGTTCATAATAAAATAATAATAATTATGCCAGGAAAATGAAACGGAAAAAGCGGAAAACATGAGGGCATTCAAGTGAAGATTTAAGAAAAAAAAAGCCCATAGCAGAAAGGCTATTTGCCTAGCAATATTACTATCTATCTTTCTAGTTATCTGTCTATTGTCATCCGTCATCCCTCCATCCATTTGGCTATGACTCATAAAGTACAGACAGAATTCTGTTGTGCGACTGTGGTTAAGAGTAAAAGAAACGATAAAATACTACACACCTGTGCCTGGGGAGCCGTCGGGCCTCCGTACGGATAGGTGCATATCTTATCTAACGGGGCTGCGTGGTTTCTGCAGACAGTTGCAGCATGAAATCCATTTCATTAAACAAACACAACACAATTCTCAGCAAAACTTCTTTGACGAAGAAGTATCTGTCATTATCTAAACGTTAAGTGATTTTCGTACACAATTATATGATGAGAGTATGGATTTAGGGGAGTTTTCAAAGGATAAAAAAAACTGGTAAAAATACTTGTGACCAAATTGTTATTTGTTGATGGTGGAGAAAACATCTTTGGCTAGCTGGCTGCTCTCTGCTGGTGGTGGCTAGAGGAGCGATGTGCTGAACATCGGCGGGCCGAGATCTGTTGACGGGCCGATGTAATTTCCGTCCGCTGGCTTTAGGATGTTGTGATGTGTTAAATGCTCTGCTAATAGAAACATTATTGACCATTTCCATTGAGTACTGGGAAATAACGTAAGCCTTCGATACTTGGCTATAAAAAGGCTGAAATATGGCCAGTGGGCTTGTCTTAACCGTTTACATGCTGCTGTATTCATGGCCACGGATAAGAGGACATTAACTAGACCCTCTTTCTCCCACCGGATTTTTCAGCCCATAAGATGACATTGGATGCAGAATACAGGCAAGAATAGAATAGAATAGAACAGAATAGAATAGAAAAGAATAGAATATAAAAAAACACTACTTGCCATGAACGTGCCAAAGTGAAACTGCTTTTGTCTATCTATAACACACACACAATCACACACACACACACAAGCACATACAATACACACACTCAAACAGTCTATCATTCTCTTGCTGTTCCTATCTTTGACTGTTGTTTTCTCGTCGGGGCCCTCCCTGCTCCCTGTA
>NC_079221.1:24216882-24269382 GCF_029633865.1 Lampris incognitus
CCAGGCATTTATGGTCAGATCTGGAGAAGTGCAAATTAGCGCAAGCTCGTTGTCAATCGGCGCCAATGGGGGTGGACAATTCAACACGGTATCTACTAAACCCGCAGGTGCAGTATTGTTAAAAATATATATATATATATATATATATATATATATATATATATATATACATGTATATAATTATTCTATGTTAAGTACACCAAGAGTGCCACAAAACTGGGGTCAAATTCCATGTATGTGCAAACCTACATGGCCAATAAACATGATTCTGATTCTGATTCTGATATGACCGGCGTTGTATAAACACGTTTTGCGCATGTATCCCTTCAATTGCTCCACGTACATTCGGGAACTCTGCTGTATTATAAAACCCCTGTATGGTTGCATTGAAAGCATCGTGGATGTTTGTGAAATGTAGGCCGGTATGATGCTGCACTGTTCACATTAGTGCATTAAGGACTTATGACAGCGTGTGTGATAATGATCCATGTAATACCTTAATTAGAGCACTGGAGCCAATATTTCACAATCTCAATTACTTGCTTCTCAGATCAACAAAGAACTGGGATTTCTGGGGCTTAATTTTTTCCAACTGTTTAATTTTTGTTTTGTAGTTTGAAAAACTGAACATTTCAACAGCCTACTCCAAGACGCCACTGTTCGCTGGAAAGAACTGGGGGGAAATAAACGAAGTGTGGCTCCATCTTTGATTTCCTCCAGCAAATTGAGAATAATGTGACATGGCTGGTGATAAAGCTTGCGCATTGTTTCCTTCTGACATTGTAACTAAACTCTTTCCTTTCTGACATCTCTCTCTGTATTCTGCGATTCGCAGTGATCCCAGCCCTGTCAGCGGTGCAAAGAGTTAAGACATGCTCTTCAGAGGCATTGAATAGGGCCAAGATCTTTTTTTTTTCTGACAGCCTTGATAAATCATGTTTCGAGGTTCATTTCCACAATCTCCTCCCAAAGTGTTGCACTATGAAAAGGGTCTACTACTACTACTACTATTTTCGGCTGCTCCCGTTAGGGGTCGCCAAAGTGGATCCATTTCTTCCTGTCTTCTGCATCTTCCTCTGTCACACCAGCCACCCTGCATGTCTTCCCTCACCACATCCATAAACCTCCTCTTTGGCCTTCCTCTTTTCCTCTTCCCTGGCAGCTCCATATTCAGCATCCTTCCCCCAACATACCCAGCATCTCTCCTCCACACATGTCCGAGCCATCTCAATCTTGCCTCTCTTGCTTTGTCTCCAAACCGTCCAACCTGAGCTGTCCCTCTAATATAATCATTCCTAATCCTGTCCTTCTTCGTCACTCCCGGCGAAAATCTTAGCATCTTCAACTCTGCCACCTCCAGCTCCGCCTCCTGTCTTTTCATCAGTGCCACTGTCTCCAAACCATATAACATAGCTGGTCTCACAACCATTTTGTAAACCTTCCCTTTAACTCTTGCTGGTACCCTTCTGTCACAAATCGCCCCTGACACTCTTCTCCACCCACTCCACCCTGCCTTCACTCTCTTCTTCACCTCTCTTCTGCACTCCCTGTTACTTCTGACAGTTGACCCCAAGTATTTAAACTCATACGCCTTCGTCACCTCCAGTCCTTGCATCCTCACCATTCTGCTGTCCTCCCTCTCATTCATGCATAGGTACTCCGTCTTGTTCCTACTGACTTTCATTCCTCTTCTCTCCAGTGCGTACCTCCACCGCTCAATGAAAATATGAATATGAAAATATGAAAATATGAATTGCACTAGGAAAAGGGTGTCTCTTATAAATGCATATGCAATGCAACTGAGGCTCAAAAACGTTCGACCCACCCATCCCCCCCTCTCATCCGCGCTAATTGCCCTGTTCATCCTTATAGTGAATCTCGACAGTAGATTTCAGACACTGGTAAAAATGTTAGTAGATCTGACCTTTCACCTCCAACAGCTCATATGGAGCTGTTCAGTGATCAGCACGAGGACAGTGGTTGCATGTTGTAGCGCTCAGGTGTGACTTTGAGCTGCTGTGGAAATGTGGAAATGTGGATTCTGGGAAGAAAAAAAAAAGTGTGCATGCTTGGCTGATTTTTCCTGTGTGAAAGAAAATGTCTACGGGAAACACACAGGGGAGCAGCACAGCCACACGGAGGGATACATTTTCACAGGTGAAATCAATGGACACGCAACAGCGCTTTTACACACACACAGACACAGACACACACAGACACACACATGCTCACACTGTCTCACCTCTCATCTGAGCGCTGTCCTTCATACTCACACTGAGGAAACTGTTTCGCCCAGACGTCCGTCATTTGAAGTAAAGGACGCATATCTCTGGGGTTACGTTTGAGTTGGAAACACCATTCTCTACGGGGTGACTTCTAATGCCTTCCTCGGGAGACACTCGTCACCCCCACCCCCCTTGTATCCATGGTAAAGATAGAAATCAGAGCACTATGCAGGGAATGCGCCATATGAACACTGACACTGCAAACAGGGGGGAAAAGCCATTTCAGACAGGAAATGAGAAGGCAGTGACTTGTGGAGGCTCTTCTGAAATGATACTTATCTGCCAATCAGAGAGGGACTCTGCGATAAGGATGGTGGGAGCAGTAAGTGAGTAGAAGGGAGGCAGGGTAGGTGTATGGATAGAGAGGTGAAGGTGAGGAGGGTGAGGGAGAGATATAGTGGAAGATGCAAAGGGGGGGGGGATGGAAAAGTACACAGTGTTGAGACTGTGGGAGAGTTAGGGGGAGAATTAAGGAGAGAATTAGGGGGAATTAATGGATTGCTGCTAGAAAGTACATATGTACTCAGAGAGAGGGAGAGAATGAGCTGGCATGAGATTGACAATAGAAAGTGGCGAGTGAGAGAGAGAGCAGGAGGGGAAAAGAAAACAATGGAGAATGCACATCAGAATTTGTTTTTTTGTTTGTTTTTTCTTGTTGCTGTTCTCCATTTGCAGAGGGTACTGGTCTCCTCTCAAATTGAACATTAGATGAAAGTGTCATATCCATAAAGGTTATGTACTCTACCTTTCTAAAAGATCTCTTCTAAATAGCAGAGGCTTGCAGTGAGGGGGCTGATGGCTTAATGGAAGGTATGATGATGAGTAGCAGAAGTGGGTACAGGCCAGATAGAAACCCTTAAAGCAACAAAACAAGGGCATCCAGGTGGCGTACTGGTCTATTCCGTTGCCTACCAACACGGGAATCGCCGGTTCGAATCCCTGTGTTACCTCCGGCTTGGCCAGGCATCCCTACAGACACAATTGGCCGTGTCTGCGGGTGGGAAGCTGGATGTCGGTATGTGTCCTGGTTGCTGCACTAGCGCCTCCTCTGGTTGGTCGGGGTGCTTGTTCGGGAGGGGGAGGGGGAACTGGGGGTAAATAACATGATCCTCTCACACGCTATATCCCCCTGGTGAAACTCCTCACTGTCAGGTGAAAAGAAGCAGCTGGTGACTCCACATGTATTGGAGGAGACGTGTTAGTCTGCAGCCCTCCTCGGATCGGCAGAGGGGATGGAGCAGGGACCGGGACGGCTCGGAAGAGTGGAGTAATTGGCTGGATACAACTGGGGAGTAAAAGAGGGAAAAAGTAAAAAGTAACAAAACAAAGTTGAGAATTTCCATGCAAAAGCACCACGGCTGCACTTAAAACAGGAGCATGATGAGCAGCAGTTGTCAGGCACATAGAAAATGTTGTTCACAACAACAGATTGGGATGCCCCCCCCCCCCCACAAGGATGTCTCCCTCAATGTACAGTTTGAAAAGAAAGGTGCAGGAATGCGTTTGCATTTACAAGTGTGTACCGGGTCTTTATTTTCCTGAAGGAAAAATTCTCCTCTGGCAAGCTGGGTGGCTCAGATAAGGAAGTAATGCTGTCAACTCAGCACCTTAGCTCAGTGGCAGAAAACAGTCCAATCAATACATCATTAATCATTGGTTTAATGTGGCCTAGCCCGATGTGGACAAGCATTACAATGGAGGGATTAGGGGGAGGAGAGACGGGGTGGACGGTGTGCATGTGAAGTCCAAAGGCTCCACGAGGAGATTTGAACAAAGCCAGGCGGACAGTTATTGTTAGAAGCTCTGTGGCAGTGTGTGTGTGTGTGTGTGTGTGTGTGTGTGTGTGTGTGTGTGTCTGTGTCTGTGTGTGTGGTGGGGGGGGGTCGTTATGTGTTGATAGCGTTATATCGACTTTTATTTTAACAATTTTCATATTAAGAGTCTTTTGTGTGGGTGCATGTGATTATAACACTGAGCCAACTGAAAGAAAGAAAACAATGTTAAGAAGAAAAATATTATATTTCCATCCTTGACTGTTGCAAGAGACAGGACGGTCACACAAATAAGTGGCCAAAAAAAAAATCTATTAAAAGTCAGAGATAGAAATGGCCAACATTTTCCATACAATGCCGACGCATGCCTTCATCTGCTCACCCTGCAGACAGAAATGGCGTCACAAACAATTTTGGATGTTTTTCTGAGCACATTGTGACTAAAGGATAATGAGTACTTAGTAGCATCCTCCCTGTGCGGTGCTGCTGTCTCCGCCTGCGCTACGCCGTTTCTGCTAAGGGACACTGAGTGAAAAAGGACCACGCCAACGTTCATGCAGACACTCTTTAGCTGTTTATCACTTCCCTCCTCCCGCTGAAAACCCACACAGATTTGTCAAAGTTTCCCTATATGTAATATCCAAACTTGCTGAAGTGCTGGTGTGGACCGCTGCGAGGAAATAATCCAGTACAAATGTTCACAAAGCATCTATGGAAGTGAGCCGGGGCTCAGTCTTGCTGCTAAATCCTGAAAACAGATGAGAAGATAAAAGCCAGCAGAGTCACAGCAACCAGGCCAAGGAACGCTGTGGAGAAGCACACCGTGTGTGTGTGTGTGTGTGTGTGTGTGTGTGTGTGTGTGTGTGTGTGTGTGTGTGTGTGTGTGTGTGTGTGTGTGTGTGTGTGTGTGTGTGTGTGTGTGTGTGTGTGTGTGTGTGTGTGTGTGTGTGAGTGATGCTCTCAGCCTTTGTTATATGTAATCGCATCTGTTCTGTTTCTCCTGTCCTGTCATATTTTACTGAATACCATAACTGATGTTGAATCACTCACCAGAAAAAAAAAGTTTACAAGTGTGGGGGGGGGGGGGCTACAAAGGCTATTCTCCTAAAGCATGCATCAGTGTCCAAACTGCTTATCAGTTAGTGTGCACAAAGACAGATTTTTTTTTTAGGTAAGATTTAAATATGTTGTGTCAGTGAACAAAAATAAGGCATCTAAATCCTCAAAATTAATTTGTATTTAAAGTTTTAAGTGTGTGTGTATATATATATATATATATGTCCACAGGATGTTGCAATGAAACCTTCGGTGTAGAAAAAAGAGCTCAACAATTCAGGAGCAAAGATATATTTTTTATAGCTCAAAGTAGCACAAAACAAGCAAAACAAGCTTGTTCTGCCATTTAACAACTTTGAGCTATAATATATATATATATATATACATATATATATATATATATACATAGATTGATAGATCCTATTATTTTTGAGGCCCTATCCATCAAAATGTGGCTGAAATAAACAAATAAAAAAATGTCTTGAAAAAACTAAAAATAAATGAAATGTCTATCTAGACAGTAGAGTATCTATCTATCTATCTATCTATCTATCTATCTATCTATCTATCTATCTATCTATCTATCTATCTATCTATCTATCTATTTTTCTAACAGTGGTGAACCTATATGTTTGAACTCTGCATGAACTCAATTCAATGCCAGAAAAAGAGAAAGCACTGCTGGATGTGTATCAGCATTATAAAAATATTAAATCTGGATAATAATTCATTTTGCTACATGTGAAAGAATACATTAGCCAGCAATGGCATTTTACATTCAATAGATTAATAGTATTATTTTTCCTGACAAATATGCTCAACCTAATAGTTTCAGATATAGTTCAGATTGACCCAAAAAACCTCCTCGTGACTGGTTTTGGCAGCCTTTGTGGATGCTCACCGCTTCTTTCCCTTTCGGCAAACTCCATGTCAAACTAGGTCTGCTCTCAGAACAGACGTCCTGCCTGCTAGTGTTCACACCTCCCTGCACGTCGTCGGACGAGCGAGGGTCGGCCATGCCATCCTTTCACGG
The DNA here is from genome assembly GCF_029633865.1 of Lampris incognitus. Taxonomy (NCBI): domain Eukaryota; kingdom Metazoa; phylum Chordata; class Actinopteri; order Lampriformes; family Lampridae; genus Lampris; species Lampris incognitus. The sequence goes on from NC_079221.1 coordinate 24,223,029, forward strand.
AGCCCTCATGTTTTCTTTAATCCCCAGCATAAAATAAAAACCGATTAACCCATTAACCGACAACTGTTAGCCGTCGTAACAGAATGAACCGCAAAGTAATTTTGTCATGGCCGTCTCTGTAGAGGACGTGTCAGATTAGTTCCCAAGAACAACGCCATCTCCCATCTGTTGGATGTTCACCTAGTCATCTTTGCCTCGAGAAATGTACCATGGACTTTGAATGAACCCCCTACCCCTCTAAAAAAAAACAAAACCATGGGTTTTTCCATGTCTGCACTCCTAATTCCAAATCCCCTTGCACCATCACACCTCCACCATCCTCTCATGCTTCTTACAATGTGACAGCTGATGAGAAAGAGACTATTACCCCACCGTCTATATTGTCTGGGTGGATTTTCTCAGCACTAATGCCAAAAGCCCACTCATCTCCTTTGCCACACAGGCCTGATAAGTTCACCAATGCCCCATTCAGTCAGATGACCACGACAGAGCTCTCTTTAAGGGCCGACATCATCTGCGGAGAACGAGCTGGAGTACAAGAAACGGTGATTTATCATCCACATTTAGACTTTGACAATTTCCACAAAATATTACACTAGTAAGTGATATACCGAATGATATACACCTCGTTTGCTGCCGGCAACCGTCTTTGAAAAGGAGTTGATTTGATGCATCATGAGTGCAACTAAATACTATACAACTAAATACGAAGTCAGTCAAGTAAGAAGTTCTGCATGTCCTTTTGTGATAGAATTTATAAAACTGAAAATAAACCCATGCTGTAAAGTCTTAATTGTTTTATGCTGATTGACAGGGTTTTGGAGTACTACAGTTGAAACCTTAATCATTTCCACTGCGGAAAGCTGACTAATTGCATCAGAAAATAACAACAGACAAAGCTAACTTGAGATAAAAAGGTATACATAGATATGTATTAGCAATTATAAACTGGAAAGTAGTAGCATAATAACATTTGATCAAGACTTGGCTAATCAGACTAACTGGGCCTTGATATGTTTTCCCTGTATTTGAAATATGTTTATCCAGACGTGGACCATATTTTTAGACACCATTATAAAAAAACAGAATGTGTTTGAATAGCTAACATGTTAACAAAATACAAACGGAAATAAAATTGGCTGGAACACATTGTACGTTTAGCCAAGAGGAGGAACAGATGCGTCTTAAATCATTTGCTGTTGCTTGTCTTGCACGTTTCTGAAGTTCCTGTGTTTGCTCTTGCATGTTGCCGCATATGAACCCCGATGGGACATGCACTGCAGCCAAGCATGGGGAGTGTTGAACCTGCACAGGCCGCGAAGTTTATATAGAATTAGGCACAGGGCCCAATCTCAGCCATCCTTCCAGTATTTTGGCATGGTCCTGCAACACACGGGGACTCTTATCAACAACTCATTAATGTGTAATGAATGAGGTTCTTAAATGGGGGGTGGGATAACAAATGTGTTGCGGATGCGAGCACTTCACCAATAAATCAAGCTAGCAGTCGCGAGCATGCAGCACTCTCACGCACGCTCGACCTTTATGAATGCCTTGTCAGTTTTTCCTGTCCTGCTATACAATAACACAACGCTCCAACCTGGGTGCAGCGATGACGTATGTGTGTACATGCATGCGTGTCTATGGGTGAGTGTTTGAGGAGGCTGGCACGCGAGACAGAAAGGGGAGATAGCAGAAAAGGTTTGACCCTGCGACCCCTCCAGTGAGGATATCCTAATTAAGACAGACATTTGCAGTGGTGTGAGACATACTTATTTTTTCTTGATCCGCCTGAGGAGGAAATAGGAAACAAATGTTGATGTGGCTGACCCAGTGACACAAAGTCATAGTCACAGACAAGAACACATACATGTGCACATACGGCGGGGCAGCCAAGCGAGGGGGAGCGACATAAGCGACGTTTATTTATCGCACCGGGCCTCACTCCCTCCAATTAATCGGCTAATGTTTATTGAAACGGATGTGACCGCTTCAATTACAACACATGTCAAACAGCTCCCCGCCATTTCTCTTCCCTTCTATATACAATCCACTCGTTCCACTCGAGTGAAAATTCATTGCCATCTGGTGTGACTTAAAAACCGGAGCCCAGCCCGCACCCAACCCCACCGCACCATCAGCCCCATCCACACTGTCGGAGAGCGAGGGAGAGAGAGACAGAGTGATGGAGAGTAACACAGAGAGAGAGAGAGACGGAAGAAAATGGAATCTGTACTGGAAAGCTAAAGGGAACCATGAATCATATCCTCTTTCCTCCCTCATCAAGTCCCTTTGCACGGAGTCAGACTGATCATGGGATGGAGCCATTTACAGATCTCTCTGTGGGCCTCATCAGCCTGCTTGAACCAAGCTAATATATGAGAGGAGCTCTGTTGAACCCTTTCTGTTCCCAACCAGCCCGCTATTACATATTCCACACACTGGCACATCACTGTTCCACTGAATGGAGAACAGATTGAAGAAGGGAATGACTGTGTGTGCGCTCTGTGTGTACACAATAACGTGTGCATGTGTGTGTGTGTGTCTGTATATGTGTGATTGAATGTGTACACGTGAGTGTGGTATGGGCATTTATCTTGTGTATATATATATGTGAATGTTGGTGAAGTATAAGTCCAACCTACTGTAAATGTATTGTAAATTGCTGCTGTGATGCGTGTGTGTGTGTGTGTCTGTGTGTGTGTCTGTGTATCTATGTGTGTGTGTGTGTGCACGTATGCTTGTGTGTGTATCTACGTGTCTGTGTATGTGTGTGTGAGAGAGAGAGAGAGAGAGAGAGAGAGAGAGAGAGAGAGAGAGAGAGAGAGAGAGAGAGAGAGAGAGAGAGAGAACGTGTGTGTATTTCTGTCTGTTTGTGTAAATGGCTTTACTTCTGTGTTTTTAAGATCTATAATATCATGTGTAAACCCATGTGTGTGCATGTGTGAGTATAGTAGGTGTGCACATCTTGTATGTATGTATGTATGTGTGTGTATGTATGTATGCGTGTATGTATACGTGTATGTATTAATGTGCATGTTCATGTTAATGAAGTTGGTATTGTAACTGATGGTATGATGTGTCATGTGTAATTCAGCTAGTTCTAGCACTACTATTGCTATTATTAATGTTAATAATAACAATATTGTTATTAATGTTAGTTAGTTTACTGTGTATATGCAAAACAACAAGTATTTGTGTGTGTTCAGTTCTCTTTTTCCATTTACCTGTTAGTATGTGTACATATGTGTATGTGTATATGCATCTATGTATGTGTGTTTGTGATTGTATGTGACTGTGTCTTTTATACGTTTGTGAATATGTACACCTGTGTGTGCGTGCGTGCGTGTGTGTGTGTGCGTGCGCGTTTGCGCGTGCTAAGGGTTATTATGGAAATGATGGATGTTCTGAGTGGAACTGAACGTACCAGTTTTATTGACTCCAACACATCATTGATTTTAACTATTCACAGGCCACCTTATCACCATTACTCTGGTTCAACATGACCACCAACTTGACTCCAGCTCTTTCTATGCCAAGGGGTTGCTTTTGGTCCCAATCTCTGCATGGAGAAAAATACAGAGGATTCATCATGAACACAACTCAGCTACGTCTGCTTGCTAACCCCTTGCACACATACCACACCCCACTGCCATAGTGTGTGTATGTAAATCTGTGTGTTTACACGATTATGTGTGTGCCTGTGCACAGATATTGTACAGAAACTTCATGAGTACATAAAGTCCAAATCACTCAGCAGTGCTATAACTAACCATAATAACAAAGCTCTCCTATCTGGAGGGTCACTGGTGCTTGATTAGCAGAAAAATTACACATTTTTCATTTTGATGAATGGGTGGAATCCTGTCATAATTAAGTTCTACAATATTAGTTGTTTTCCCGGAGTGGATGATGGCTAATGTTAGTAATGTCTTTTATCATCTCTGTATAATGCCTGTCGAGCATCATAATGTAATCTGTAAAAGACTTGTTAGTTAAACATGATGTGTAAGATTTTCATAAAATGGATCTGGTTAAATGAGCTGTTGGAACAGCCATCGACCCTACCTCCAGCAACCCCTGTGGGCCTCCACTGTTGCGAATCATTTTCCTTCCCGAGGCTTTTTGTTCAAACATAACTTACCTGTACTTTTGAAACGGTTTCTTAAACTCTTGTGATTTTTTTTTTATTTACAATTTTTTGTTGTTGATTTTTCTCCCTTTTTCTCCCGATTGTATTTGGCTAATTACCCCCCCAATCTGCTGCTCCACCCCCTCTGCCGATCCGGGGAGGGCTGCACACTACCGCTTCTTTTCACCTGACAGTGAGGAGTTTCGCCAGGGGGACGTAGCGCATGGGAGCATCACGCCCCCCCCCCGAACAGGCGCCCCTATCGACCTGAGGGGGCGCTGGTGCAGTGACCAGGACACTTCCCCACATCCGGCTCGTGATTTTAACTGAGGTTCCTGCCATAACTCCTCGTTGTCCCAAATAACTGCAAAAATCCTGCCAACCGTTTCACTTTCCCACTGTTTCCATTGCAACGAGAAACCCGCAGCTTTAGATCAGAAGTGACTGCAGGTAAAGGGGGAGCCGCTTGTCTTTAAATCATGCCGTTAGTGCTGTATTAGTGGTAAAAAATGATGAATTACATTTTTTATGACACCATTCGAGCGCTCGAGGATACTTTACAGTTCAGAAGTGCAGTAACACAAAATCAAAAAGAGAAGGGAGCCGCAAATTAACTTAACCACAGAACGCCACTGATGGTAGAATGACTTTATTGTATACGCGAGGGTTGCTAATCCATCCATCCATCCATCCATTATCCAAGCTATTTATCGCGATCAGGGTCGCGTAATGCTGGAGCCTATCGCAGCAGTCTCATCAAGTCGATGCACACATTTGCGTACATCTTCTATGAAGATGTGCACGTTTTCTGACATTAATTTAGCTCACTGTATGGTGACAATTTTGCTCCTAGTGTGTAGATGAATCAAACTGAACCGAGGCAACTCAACCCCCAGTATCAGTTATAGGACAGGACGACAGCATCACCAATCGCTAACACAAAACTGTGACGACTTCTCTCCTTCAGAATGGCAACAGCACAGGGGCGTCCGGGTAGCGTAGCGGTCCATTCCGTTACCTTCACGGGGATTGCCAGTTCGAATCCCTGTGTACCTCCGGCTTGGTCGGGCCTTCCCACAGACACAAGTGGCCATGTCTGCGGGTGGGAAGCCGGATGTGGATATGTGTCCTGGTCGCTGCATTTCCGCCTCCTCTGGTCGGTCGGGGCGCCTGTTCGGAGGGAGGGGGAACTGGGGGGAATAGCGTGAACCTCCCATGCGCCACATCCGCCGGGCGAAACTCCTCACTGTCAAGAAGCGGCTGGCGACTCCACATGTATCAGAGGAGACATGCGGTAGTCTGCAGCCCTCCCCTGATCGGCAAAGGGGGTGGAACAGCGACCGGGATGGCTCGGAAGAGTGGGTTAATCGGCCAAGAACAATTGGGGAAAAAAGGGGTGGGAACTCAAGAAAAAAAAAAAACAAGACAACAGCACAGTGTTGTAGACTTTGAAACTAGCAATCATGATCCAAACAGGAAATCAAGCCTGGCCAAAGCAGCAACGAATGCCATAAATAAAATGTCAAGTATTGGCAGAGGGGAAATGAAATTGTTTAGGCGGAATCGTGCGTCCAACGGAGAGCCGAGATTCCGGAAATCCCCGTGGACCGGTTCCATTTCCTCCCTCGCTTCAGCTCTTCCTTTCTGCCGGATCGTCTCTTGATTCAGCTCGACTCAATTTCAGTCCGTTGAACGCTTGATTGGCATGACATGGGGATTTCATAAAAAGACGTTGACCACGTTAGCATGTCAGTAAATAATTCACTAGAGAACAATACCAATCAAAAAAAGAAGCATGCGTTGCTGCGAACTCATATAATTATTTGACCAGTTATTTAATTTTTTTTTTGCTGCACCATGAAGGCTCGTGCCGTGAAATAGGGAATTTTCGGGAATTTACTGGGGAGATTTTGGGGTTTATTTTACCCCCCCCCCCCCCCGCACACACACACTCTCTCCTCTTCTTTCCTCACTTTGTCTCTACCCACTATCTCCTTCACATACTTCCTTTTCACACATTAACCAATTACCAGCACCGGGTAATCAAATCCCCCTTTAAATCCACACCCTGGTCATCTGCAGGGTTGGAGGGATAGTATTAATTCCCCATCAATGGTGATCTCCTGGCTTGTCTTACTATTGCATTATGGGGCTTGGCTGGGAGAAGTAAATTTGATTTGCCTTTAAAACAGCTGCTGTATGAAAGGGTCTTAGGAGGTTGTGTAACACGGCATGTGAGCAAGTCTCACCGTTTGTGTGGACAGCATATGTGTGTATGTCCATGTGTGTATGTTTGTCTATGTGTGTGTCCATGTCACATGGACCGTCTATTCCTGTCCATTGTATGCAACTGTATAAATCCATGTGAATGTGTGTGGTCATGTACTGTTTGTGTGTGTGTGTGTGTGTGTGTGTGTGTGTGTGTGTGTGTGTGTGTGTATCTGCAGGCCTTGACTATACATGTGTCAATACATGTCTCTCTTCATCTGTGTGTCCTTCTACGTGTGGCAGGCTGGGTCAAAGGTTTGCCCAGCGAATGATGGAGGGGAGAGGCACACAGGAAATGGCATCTGTTGTCTGACGTCTGACAAGGATGGATTTCATGACTGATGTACATGGGGGCGCATCCAACGTACCCTGGGTCAGATTGGGGCAGACTTGGGGTCGCCAGGGGTCACAGCCCCTCCAGAACTTTCTCTCCCCATGAACACCAGGAAGCCAATCAACTTCAAACACTGGGTGATCATCTGGGAGATAATTGCTAATCACATCTTTCCCTTTTTTCCTGGTGGAGGTATACCTTCTCTTTTTAATGACGACAAACCAAAAGTCACTTCTGTTTCTTTCCCCCCTTCTCTCTGCAATTTGATTTCCCCTCAACTTTCATGTTCAGATTCACTTGTAAATGGCAGTATGCTAATACTATTTATGTATAATGTAAAATCATACAATTTCATTACACATCCTTTCTGTGAACTTTTTTATTTATCAAATGGTTCAGCCCCGCATTTACATTATATCCTCCATTAACACTTAAGGATTTTCCAAACTATTCCGCTTGCATGTGCAGAAAACAAACAGCACCAGTCCAGCTGGCATATAGAAAGGACGACTTTATCACATGTCCTTTAATAGGAAAATTATGTTTGTCAGTTGGTCTCCTGAAAGACCCGACAGACACTTGGGGACAGCTGCTTTGACGGCACACCACAGTCATAGTCATGTAGAAGCCCAGCCTGCATTAATACTGCATTGGTACTGCAGTATTAAGGTCTGCTACTGGACCAGGGCCCTCCACCATTTTATATGCATAGATTTCTATGCATATAAAAAGAAAGCAAGTATTCAATGATTCAATAAAATTGATGCATACGCTAGGTAGTATTACAGGATTACAACTGCAAAAGAAATAGTCTGTGTAGCCTCAATAAATTGTACATTTTTAACAGCCAACTTTCTTGTTAAAACTGATGGCTGCTGTTATATCTGCAGTCATGTTCTGCTCTCTTTCTGCACATGTTATACACATGTATGTGCTTCTGAGGGTGCACAGAATGCATGTGTACTAACTTATACTTGAACTCGAGCAGGGCTCAGGTTTTAAATAAGCTGAAATGATTAGGAATACAGTTCACATAGGGCCTGAAGATTGCGGGTCCAAGTTGGGTAGCAGCCTAAATGTCTGGCCCAGTCAAACCTCTGGACTGTCCTGTTTATCAACAACAACACCTCTTCTTGCATACGAGGCTACGGCACTGCTGTTGTAGCGCTTGTGTGCAAAAGCGCAGCATGTCCGTGATTGGTGGCTGCAATATAAATGGCAACCTGAGGTCCAACATTTTCCCATTTTAAGTGGGGCCTTGTGTGTTTGTCAGCTGGTCTTCAGAATGACATGCAGCCACTTAGAGGCAGCTGCCTCCAGAGTGGTGTGCTATATGGCTATCTGGGTGAGCTTGTTAAAGGACAGCCTGGAGGCTGGCTTTCTCAAATTACCCCTGTGTGGCAGGGGATAAGACTGAGACATTCCCTCGTGCAACTTCACTTGATTGCAAAAGGTGACCACGACATCTTCCATCTTTAAACGTAATACTTATTAGGAGACATTTTCACAGATGAAAAATACAAAAGAGTGTTAACCCCTATTGTGTATGCATTGTTTTTTTCTGGAAGGGGAGGGGTTGAAGGGAAAGGGATGGAAGAGCTACAGGGTTTTTTTTTGCTCACATCGAGAAGCTACACAAGGTGTCCTTACTTATATTACCGCATTTCTCAGGGATATCAGTGTAAAAAATGAACATCCTATAATTTCCCCTCCCTGCTCTGGGCTGTTTCCCAATTACAACCTTCAGACATTCAATTTAAAATGCTAAAGATCGTTTGCCTCTATCTCTGGCTGGGAAATGGGTGTGAATTTATGGAAAGGTCAAAATTAAATTAGAAAGGATGGGACCTGCCGAGAGCAGGCATCCAAATGACCATCACTCCTTAAAACTTACAGAGATATGTGGGCTACACCGGGGTGACTGTTGGAATTGCCCTATCAGTTTCTATTAACAATAGGGTTATGGAGAGCGTTACAAGCATTTTCACAGAGCTTGAGTAACTGATATGCCATTTCCCTTATCCCCTAAGCCCTCCAAGTGTTAAAGCATGTAGAAAAATAACTCATGGTGATAATAAAAGGGCAATAGATAGGACCGTAGTCTCTTTGGAACAGCTGTCAAATAAAAAAGCCTTGTCGACAGACCGCTTTTCAACACAAGTGCAGCTGTGAATGTGAATAGTGTTTGAGTGCAACATGACACACAGTCAAGTAACACAGATGATCCTGATTGCGTGTATGCTTTGCATGCATTTCAGCCTTATTTCATATACTATAATGTATAGGCAAGCAGCGTGTTTGAGCTTTATTTGTATAATTAATGTGCGTGTTGCATGTTTTCTGTCATGCAAGTTTATTGTTTGCTATATTGAGCTAATTATCCGGAACACAGGTCTCTCTGCTGGTCACTTTTTACACATGACTATATGTCATGCTTCATATATTTATTCATGAGTTTCACAGACTTCACTGCATCTGTGCTACGTACTATCATTTGCATAAATTTCCCTTCATCATCTGATGTCTTTTTTATTGTGTGTTTATGTGAGCGTACATATTAGTGGGGTTATAAAATTAATACAGGGTCTCTACATGGTTTATGAAGTTGGTGACATGCTGTATATCACTGTGTAATAAGTGTGTGTGTGTGAGCATAAATGGCGACTCTCTCCTCCCTCCTATCTTTTTCTCTTTTCCATTTGTTGAAGGAGACAACACTAGGGAGCACACTTACTCCAAAAATGATAGGTTGAAAGAGAGACAGAGAGCAAGAGCAGACAAAGACGGAGATAAAGGAAGAGCCGGAGAGAGTAAGAGAGAGCGAGAGAACAGAGACAGAACAGAGAGATGGGGGATGTCAGAGAGATGGAGGAGGCTCATCAGCTGGAAGGAGAGAGTGAGAGTGAAAGTGAAAGAAGAGTGAGGAAGATAAAGAGAGAAAGGGAGAAAGAGTGTGTGTGTGCATGAGAACGTTAGAAGCTGTGCATGTAAAATAGTATCTCAGTGTCAGGGTGCAAAGGCTCTGTGAAAAGAGAAATGTAAGAGAACGATGAAAAGAAGAGAGAGAGACAGACAGACAGACAAATATATATATATACATGGAGAGAGAGAGAGAGAGAGAGAGAGAGAGAGAGAGAGAGAGAGAGAGAGAGAGAGAGAGAGAGAGAGAGAGAGAGAGAGAGAGAGAGAGAGAGAGAGAGAGAGAGAGAGAGAGAGAGAGAGAGAGAAAAGCTGTGTATGTAAAAGGGGACTCTTGGTGTCAGGACTGATTTCATTACAGGGGCTAATCAGTTCTATATACTTTAAGTGCTGTTTTAATTTGTCTAATCTCTAAAGGATGTGGCCGGTACCTCCTGGCTTCATGGCTGCTTTGCATTGAAAAGCTGATAGAGACCATGGGGACATTCACCCCTGGGTGACAGAGAAAAGGACTCATGTTTAAAAAAACAATAATAAATAAAAAAAAATTTTTTCGGAAACCGTCAATGGTGTTGATAAAAAGTGCTCAACAAATGAGGAGCAGAATATCAGTATAGATGTAGGGGAAAAAAACTTTTAATACATAGCAGTACAAGCTTGTTTCGTGCGTTGCGCACTCATCAGCTGCTAATCTCTCTCTATATATATATATGTATATATATATAATCTTGACAAAAATAAAAAAATAATTTATGAGACCTTAAGCAAAATCTCAAAATCTTGTTCAAGTACAGGGCTACTTAGATTGACAAATGGATTCTCAATTTGTAGGCAAAATCAATTACACATGCTGGCGATGGGAACGAATGAATCTATTAGATGCCTGGGTCATTTAGATGATGCCCTTTAATTAATGTAGACATGTGTTTGTGCTTGTGTACATGTGTACTGTATATGTGTGTCAGTGTATGTGTGTGTGCGTGTGGGCATTACGTATGTGTGTGAATGTTTGTGTGCCAATGCTCGGAGAGGTCCCATTTGGGACCGCTCCCCCCCTATGCTTGCAAATTTAAATGTAATTGTTGTTACCTACTTGCTGTCTTCTGCTGTCTTGTCACAGTTTGCAGCACCTCTGGTAAAAGCTCGCCCTTGGGCTTTCACCAAAGTATAGCATCAAGCATTTATGGCCCGTACTGTCGGAGAAAGTGAAAATGTATGGTGTAAGATTGTGTATCTGTGTGTGTGCAAGTGTGTGTGTGTGCCCAGGCTTATGTGTGAGAGAGGCATGCTGGAGACATCAGCCTTTTTCCAACATTGCCAGCAGATCCTTTCCCCCGTCTCTCTTCGTTTGCTTTTGGTTTACAGCACAGGACTTGCTTGTGTCTCTGACGCAGCAAAGTACAGTCTTCATGAGCGCAGCGTTGGCTTTCTAAAATCAAAAGGCCTTATTTCCCCATCAAAGAACGACAAGCACATATAGAGAACACTTCTTAAACATTAAGTCAGACAAGATCATCAAACAGCTTCGTGAAATACATGAAATATGTCTCTTGTTCACCTTACTTTTCTTTTATCAAAAGGGATATTTCTGCTTATCTGTTGATAAATGCACTAACTTAACCCTACATGTGAGGATTTGATGTTGTCTTGCATATTAAAACCAAAGTGTGGCACATCATACATTTAGGCCCTTGGATTTACAGTATTCCAGTCACACCATTTTATCAAATCTCGTTAAGGTTTGCACACTATTTTTGCTCCATCTATTTGGTTTTTTTTTTCCTCATTTACCAGGTTTTGGTAGTGAAAGTAGTCTGCATAACTCGTCAATTATAACCACGGTAATTTGCAATCTGTTACTGTGTAAAATCTTCATATCAATCATCTACATGGTTTATCATGATCGCAGAAGAAGCACTTGTATCATAAAAAAGATACTGTGTCATTTACCGGTTTCCTTCCACCATCAAAAAGACATGCATGTTATGGTTAATACTCCTGTCTGTGCCCCTGAGCAAGGCAATAGAAAGAAGAACTGGAGTTTGTCCCCAGGTGCTGCAGCTGCCCACTGCTCATATATAATAGGATGGGTTAAATACAGAGGATGCATTTCACTGTAATCTGTACAATGACATAATAAAGTGGCTTTCTTCCTTTAGAATTTCACAGTCTTATTTTCTAAACAAGGATGGAATTCATGCTCTTATTATTCTACATCATGATGAGGTTAGCTGGTTTATTTTTAAAACAATGTGGGGGAAAGTTAACCAAGAAACAAGGCCGTATATAGTACTAGATTTTCTCAGAGGCCTCCCTCTTTTCCTCTTCCCTGGCAGCTCCATATTCAGCATCCTTCTCCCAATATACCCAGCATCTCTCCTCCACACATGTCCAAGCCATCTCAATCTTGCCTCTCTTGCTTTATCTCCAAACCGTCCAACTTGAGCAGTCCCTCTAATATAATCATTCCTAATCCTGTCCTTCGTCACTCCCAGTGAAAATCTTAACATCCTCAACTCTGCCACCTCTGGCTCTGCCTACTGTCTTTTCATCAGTGCCACTGTCTCCAAACCATATAACATAGCTGGTCTCACAACCATTTTGTAAACCTTCCCTTTAACTATTGCTGGTACCCTTCTGTCGCAAATCAGTCCTGACACTCTTCTCCACCCACTCCACTCTGCCTGCACTCTCTTCTTCACCTCTCTCCTGCACTCCCTGTTACTTTGGACAGTTGACCCCAAGTATTTAAACTCATATGCCTTCATCACCTCCACTCCTTGCATCCTGACCATTCCACTGTCCTCCCTCTCATTCATGCATAGGTATTCCGTCTTGCTCCTACTGACTTTCTTTCCTCTTCTCTCCAGTGCATACCTCCACCTCTCCAGGCTCTCCTCAACCTGCACCCTACTCTCGCTACAGATCACAATGTCATCCGCAAACATCATCATCCATGGAGACTCCTGCCTGATCTTGTCCGTCCCCCTGTCCATCACCATTGCAAACAAGAAAGGGCTCAGAGCCGATCCTTGATGTAATCCCACCTCCACCTTGAACCCATCTGTCTTTCCAACTGCACACCTCACCATAGTCCCACTTCCCTCATATATATCCTGCACCACTCCTACATACTTCTCTGCCACTCCTGACTTCCTCATACAATACCACACCTCCTCTGTCGTATGCTTTCTCCAAATCTACAAAGACACAATGTAACGCCTTCTGGCCTTCTCTATACTTCTCAATCAACATTCTCAAAGCAAACAACGCATCTGTGGTGCTCTTTCGTGGCATGAAAACATACTGCTGCTCGCTAATCGTCACCTCTCCTCTTAACCTAGCTTCTATTACTCTTTCCCATATCTTCATGCTGTGGCTGATCAACTTTATACCTCTGACGTTACAACAGTTCTGCACATCGCTCTTGTTCTTGAAAATTGGTACCAGTATGCTTCTTCTCCACTCCTCAGGTATCCTCTCACTTTCCAAGATTGTGCTAAACAATCTAGTTAAAAACCTCACTGCCATCTCTCCCAAACATCTCCATGCCTCCACAGGTATGTCATCAGGACCAACTGCCTTTCCACTCTTCATCCTCTTCATAGCTGCCCTCATTTCCTCCTTGCTAATCCACTGCCCTTCCTGATTCACTATCCGTACATCATCCAACCTTCTCTCTTTCTAATTTTCTTCATTCATCAGCCCCTCGAAGTACTCCTTCCACCTTCTCAGCACACTTTCTTTACTTGTCAGCACATTTCCATCTCTATCCATGATTGCCCTAACTTGCTGCACATCCTTCCCAGCTCGGTTCCTCTGTCTAGCCAATCGGTACAAGTCCTTTTCTCCTTCCTTAGTGTCTAACCTGTCATACAACTCACCATACGCCTTTTCCTTTGCCTTCTCTCTCTTCGCGTTATGCTGCATCTTCTTGTACCCCTGTCTACTTTCTTCATCTCTCTGACTATCCCACTTCTTCTTTGCCAACCTCTCCCTCTGTATAATTTGCTGTACTTCCTTATTCCACCACCAAGTCTCCTTGTCTTCCTTCCTCTGTCCTGATGACACACCAAGTACCTTCTTAGCTGTCTGCCTCACTATTTCTGCAGTGGTTGCCCAGCCATCCAGCAACTCTTCACTACCACCCAGTGCCTGTCTTAACTCCTCCCCGAACTCCACACAACAGTCTTCCTTCTTCAACTTCCACCATTTGATCTTCGGCTCTGCCTTCCCTCGCTTCCTCTTCTTGGTCTTCAAAGTCATCCTACAGATCACCATCCGATGTTGCCTAGCTACGTTCCCCCCTGTCACCACCTTGCAGTCTCCAATCCCTTTTAGATCGCGCCTTCTACATAAGATATAAGTCCACCTGTGTGCACTTTTCCTCCACTCTTGTACGTCACCCTGTGTTCCTCCCTCTTCTTGAAATATGTATTCACCACAGCAATTTCCATCCTTTTCGCAAAATCGACCACTGTCTGTCCTTCCACATTTCTGTCCTTGACACCATACCTACCCATCACCTTCTCATCACCTCTGTTCCTTTCACCAACATGTCCACTGAAGTCCACTCCAATCACCACTCTCTCCTCCTTGAGTACCCTCTCCACCATGTCATCCAACTCCAGAATTATTCTTTCTCTTCCATCTCACATCCAACTTGCGGGGCATATCTGCTGATAACATTCAGCAATAAACCTTCGATTTCCATCTTCATACTCATCACTCTGTCTGACACTCTCTTCACCTCCAACACACTCTTGACATACTTCTCCTTCAGAATTACCCCTACCCCTTTTCTCCTCCCATTCGCACCATGGTAGAAGAGTTTGAACCCACATCCGATACTCCTGGCCTTACTCCCCTTCTACCTGGTCTCTTGCACACACAGTATGCCTACATTTCTTCTTTCCATCATGTCAGCCAGCTCTCTCCCTTTACCAGTCATAGTGCCAACATTCAAAGTTCTGACTCTCACCTCCACACTCCTACCCTTCCTCCTCTCTAGCTGCCTCTGGACATGCCTTCCCCCTCTCCTCTCCTTCGCCCAACAGTAGCATAGTTTCCACTGGCACCCTGCTACTTAACAGTACCGGTGGCAGTCGTTGGTAACCCGGGCCTCAGCTGATCCGGTATGTAAATCTTATGTATGATCTGCATATTTGATTTGGCAAAGATTTTACGCCAGGTGCCCTTCCTGACGCAACCCTCCCCATTTATCTGGGCTTGGGACTGGCACTAAGAATGCACTGCCTTGTGCATCCTCAGTGACTGGGTTTGATACATGGTATCTTACACTGATTAGTCAAAACATTAAAGTGGCTGGGTTGCATCCTTGGTGGCTGGGTTGCATTCTCAGTGGCTGGGTTGCATCTTCAATGGCTGGGTTGCATCCTCAGTGGCTGGGTTTGATCCATGGTATCATACACTGATTAGTCAAAATATTAAAACCACCTGCCTAACATTGTGTAGGTCCCCTTAGTGCCACCAAAACAGCTCTGACTGTCAAGGCATGGACTCCAAGATCTCTGACGGTGTCCTCTGGTATCTGGCACTAAGATGTTTGCAACAGATCTTTTAAGTCCTGTAAATTGCGATGTAGGGCCTCCATGGATCTGACTTGTTTTTCCAGCACATTCTCCAGATCGGTCGGCTTGAGATCTAAGGAATTTTGAGGCAAAGGCAACACCTTGAACTCTTTGTCATGTTCCTCAATCCATTTCTTTGCATTGTGGCATGGTGTATTATCCTGCTGAAAGAGGCCACTGCCATCAGGGAATACTGTTGCCATGAAGTGGTCTACCTGGTCTGCAACGATGTTTAGGTAGGTGATACGTATCAAAGTAAAATACACATGAATGCCAGGATCCAAGGTTTCCCAGCAGAACATTGCCCAGAGCATCACATGGTGTCTGCCGGCTTTCCCTCTTCCCATAGTGTATCCTGGTGCCATCTCTTCCCCAGGTAAATGATGCACATGCACCCAGCCATCCACATGATGTAAAAGAAATCATGATTCATCAGACCAGCCCACCATCTTCCAATGCTCCAAGGGCCAGTTCTGATGCTCACATGTCCATTGTAGGCGCTTTCAGCAGTGGACAGGGGTCATCATGGACACTGACCAGTCTGCAGCTACACAGCCTCATATGCAGCAAGCTGTGATGCACTGTATGTTCTGACAACTGTCTATCATAGCCAGCATTAACTTTTTCAGCAATTAGAACTACAATAGCTCTTCTGTGGGATTGGACCAGACGGGCTAGCCTTTGCTTCTCACATGCATCAATGAGTCTTGGACACCCATGACCCTGTCGCCAGTTCACCAGTTGTCCTTCCTTGGACCACTTTTGGTAGGTACTGACCACTGCATACCGGGAACACCCCAGAAGGCATATTGTTTTGGAGATGATCTGACTTAGTCATCTAGCCATCACAAATTGGCCCTTGTCAAAGCTTCACAGATCCTTACACTTGCCCATTTTTCCTGCTTCCAACAAATCAACTTCAAGAACTGACTGTTCACTTGCTGCCTAATATATCCCACTCCTTGACAGTTGCCATTGCAACAAGATAATCAATATTATTCATTTACCTGTCAGTGGTTTCAATGTTTTGGCAGATTGATGTATAGTGACACCATGGGATCAACAAAACAACACTATATTGATGCCGAATGATGATCCATAGACTTCAATGTGAGATTTCTGCCCTGATTTTTGAATATTATTTACTTACAGGTTAGGCAGTGGTCGAGTTTAAGGCTGAGGTAAGGTTGTGGAGGGTTAAGGTTAGGTAGAAGTAAACCCCAACTTCTCATATAGATGGCAAAGGGTACTTTTGATGTTTTGTCAATACCATCCTTATATGATGCCGTAAGATGAAACAGGAAAGTTTTTATTCTCCTTCACACAACCTTAACAATCCATATGTTTAAATTCTATAAATTTCTTTTTCAAAGTCTGTTAAAGTGGTTAATTTTTCTCACAGCTGTCCTGCAAAACAATGAGAAGTCAGGAACAAGTTTAAATGGAGAAAACAAAGCTAATGCTTAACCTATTTTTGGTCATCTGCATTGATGGTATGGGGAGGGGAGGGGTGACTGCTGAGGAAAAAATGAAATTCAAAATGTCTGGTTACGCTTTTAAGGTATTGTGAGAGATAATGTCAGAGATTAAGGGACAAACCATCTTCTTAGGGTGGTCCTCTGATCCATGTCATACAGCAGGAGCTTTGTCAATTTCCTGATAAACAGCTTTAGGACTGATCAAAGCAAAGGCTTAATCCACTGATAAAAATCAAACCTTTATGGAATTAGGTGTCACATTCTGGATAATAAATGAAACTCGGTATCCAAAAAAAAAAGGGAAAATGTGTTTGGGCCTGTTGGCTGTGTTTCCCTGTTTTCTCAGTCCAACTACATTCCATTATCCTCCATGGTGAAGTCTAGATGGGACTATTTGTACACTCACAGCCAAGGTCAAATTCATGCTTTATTCAACTATCAGGCAATTGAAATGTGCCTCCAAGCTGACCTGTTTGTTTTAAAATAAAATGAAAACAACAATGATAATGCTTGTTCAGAAATCAGCTCAGACGTCCAGCAAGTTTTATGCCTAGCTCATGTTGTGGGACCCAATTCTAACTGTGAAGTGTTTTTAACATCACTGGTCAAGAAACACATGAAAAACATAAGAAGCAGTCTGCCTGGATGCTGCGGTTGACATTTTTATGTCTGTCAGGGTCTGTCGGTAAAGCCCTTGGATAAACAATTTAATTCAATTACTGTCTTTCCGAGACAGGGCCTCTTCATTTAAATATTTGAATGGCAAATAAATTAGAATGAATGCGCGAGAGAGACTTATGGAGATGAGGAATAAGGAAAAAGGGTTACAATAGGTAACTATAATTCATTCCTTACAGGCTTCTGCAGGATGGGTTATGGAGTGAGTAATAGATGGTATCAAAGAAACAATAGGGACAGAGAGAAAGAGAGTGATGGATAGACAGATATGTAGATAGATAGATAGATAGATAGAGAGAGAGAGAGAGAGAGAGAGAGAGAGAGAGAGCGAGAGAGAGAGAGAGAGAGAGAGAGAGAGAGAGCGAGAGCGAGAGATAGCTCATCTCTTCTATCTGACACTGATGACTCCGTCCCACTTGAACCTCATGGGACTCACAATGAAACAGATAACCTGCAATCCTCCATGCAGTGACCACTTGCCAACCCAACACAATCTAGTATCTCTCATGGGATGGCACCAGCATGTCATTATGAAATGGCTTATTTGAGCAGCCTTATCCTTACTGGATTACAACCCTGTCTCCTTGCAGCTATTTGTTAGCTTACCCTTTTAGCACAAACAGACCTGCAGAGTTCACCTTTTGTCCCTCCACCTGACATCACTAGAAACAAACGCCTGGGCCTAGAAGTCTTGACAGGTGTCAAAGTATTTTTTTCTTCCCCTTTTGTCTCCCCAATTGTGTCCGGCTAATTAACCCACTCTTCCAAGCCGTCCCAGTCACTGCTCCACCCCCACTGCCGATCCGGGAAGGGCTGCAGACTACCACATGCCTCCTCTGATACAAGTGGAGTCGCCAGCCGCTTCTTTTCACCTGAAAGTGAGGAGTTTCACCAGAGGGACATAGTGCATGGGAGGATCATGCTATTCCCCCCCCAGTTCCCCCTCCTCCCTGAACAGGCGCCCTGACCGACTGACCAGAGGAGGCGCTAGTGCAGTGACCAGGACACATACCCACATCCGGCTTCCCACCCACAGACACGGTCAATTGTGTCTGCAGGGACGTGTGACCAAGTCGGAGGTAACACAGGGATTCGAACTGCTGATCCCCGTATTGGTAGGCAACAGAATAGACCACCACACCACCTGGACAGCCCAACAGTATTTGTTGTTGGCTTTGAAACGTGTCCTCCATTAGGGTGACACAGTGTAAGGAGAGACACGCAAATACCCTTGACATGCCCCCCTGATGGTAAATCTGTTTATCCCCCACTGACAGCTCGTAAATAAAGCACGTCTCGTTCAGGATATGTTACAGGAGGAACACATATTATCGCACAATATGGCTGGCATAATAATCACCATTGGTCATGGCAGGCCATCCATTTGATCCTCTTTTTTTTTCTTTTTCTTTTTTTTTTTTCTGTTATACTTATATTTATGCACAGACATGTATAATTACATGTATGTCTACATGATTTATTTGAATCATAAATGAAGAGAGCATGTAACTGGAAATCCCCCCTGCCGTCAGCTTTTTGCATGCGCTTTCCTTTGTCTCAGTGTCATTTCAAGAGGTCTGTTATTATTTCATGGGAAGAATGCTTTAATGTGTTTTGTATCCTCTGTGATTTTAATGTGTGTAATGGCTGCGGTGCGGTTTGAGCATCATATAAATTGATTCATTCATTCATACTGTCACAGATTCTCATCTCAGCTTTGACAGTACTGGAGATATTTCCATGCAATACCTGACTTACCATTGATCCCATAATACATTAGCAGGGGAGGCCATTGATTTGTTTACAAAGGACTTGATCTGCTGATTTAATGAACCCTGAATGGTTTGATCAAGTATTAAAATGATTTTATGAACTGAAAAACATTCTAAATAGTAAGGAGAGCTGACCAAAGTTGGGTTTGCAAGTCAATTATTGGCCTGAAAAAATATGCATCCTCTTTTTAATTCCACTGAGAAATAGCAGAAACAGTTCAGTCTCTTTTGATGTATGGTTTATATTTATTCAAACACATAAATAAATAAATTCATATATATATATATATATATATATATATATATATATATATACACTCACACACACACACACACACACGTATATTCATTTATTTATTTAAAGGACCCGAGCTTAAGGAAGACACACACTACCCAAAAAAGGGTGAAAGGGATATTTTTCATATATATATATATATAAACAAACTACAGGGAAAAAACTTAAAAACTTAACTTTTGGATAATGGATGGATGCAGTACAAGCTTGTTTCGTGCGTTGCACACTCATTAGCAGCTGATGAGTGTGCAGCGCACGAAACAAGCTTGTACTACTATGTATTAAGTTGTCTCTTGAAGTTATATATATATATATATATATATATATATATATATATATATATATATATATATATGTGTGTGTGTGTGTGTGTGTGTGTATGTATGTGTATATATATATATATATCAGAATCATGTTTCGTCCAGAGGGTTAGTGGTTGTGTCAGGAAGGGCATCCGACGTAAAATTTTGCCAGATCATTATGCGGATTGACAAGACCGCCATCGGTGTTGTGCCCTCACAGGGTACCGATGGAAACTGTCGATTCCGCTGTGGCGACCCCTGGGAAACAGGGAACAAGCCGAAAGGAGAAGAAGATATCAGAATCATGTTTATTGGCCCTGTAGGTTTGCACATACATGGACTTCGACTCCGGTTTCGTTGCTCTCAGTGTACTTAACATAATAACAACACTGCAACACAACAATCTTCAGATATATACACAAGGATTGACTTATACAGGTGAAATAAGAGGTAGTAAAGTGCAATGGTGCCGAGAATATATCAGAGTTGCTGAAATAGATGCTAGCAGATTACTTACATACATGCCTGAGGTAGATGTACATGACACAGCATACCAATATACGTACAATGTACAGTACAGTATATACAACATGGTTGGATTTATTTGACAGTGTTAAGCGTTCATTTGAATGACAGCCCGCAAAAAGAAACTGTTTTAATATCTGGTTGTTTTGAGGTACTGTGCTCTGTAGCGCCTACGAGAGGGGAGGAGTTCACACATGTTGTGACCAGGGTGTGATGGGTCTGCAGTGATGTTGTCTGCCCGTTTCCTGAGTCTGGAGGTGTACAAGTCCTAAATTGAGGGCAGGTTAGTGGCAATGATTTTCTCTGCAGACTTAACTGTCCGTTGTAGTCCCTGTCCTGTTTGGTGTTTAACATAATAATAATAATAATAAATTATATATATATATATATATTAATATTTATATTTATATTTTATTTTATTGTTTATATATATACACACACACACATACACAAACACACACACATATATACATATATACACACATACTATATACCATGTGTGTGTGTGTGTGTGTGTGTATGTATATATATATATATATATATATATATATATATACACACACACACACACACACACACACTAAAGATGCCAACCTCTAATCCCTATTGTCTGAAGCAGTTTTTCATTGTAAGTTTTCAAAACAGCTGTCTTAGGCTTGTTTGCATGATGGACAACCCACAATAATACAGCGTCGCTGAATTATTTATTGCTTCCATATTCAGTTTCTCTTTATTCATATTGAGCCACATTTGTAATTTTGCACCAAGCGAAAGGTGTAGGAATTCAGATCACAGTTTTTTCCCAACCGGTCCCCCCAACTTGATCCCATTTACATCTATGTTATAAAAACTATGTTATCGGAGCAGTGAGGGTGATTCCAGCAGCTTCATTTGTCAAGAAGAACATAGATGGAAACCGATAGGAACATTGTCTGGGTTATAGACATGCACCATGCATTCTCGCTCTCTCTCTCTCACACACATAAACATGCACACGCATACACATTTCCACTATACCTCATTCAATCATAACAAATCCGAGGATAACTGCATTTTACTGGGCGTGCTTAATGGAGTTGACATTGGCATATGTTATTTTGATTTAAAATTTTCAGTTACGTCCTAAGCTTTTCCAGAAAGTACTGCTGGCTTTATATCATTAGGAAAACCAAACAAATAAATTCCCATAATCATGTGCCTGTAGGGAGTATTTGACTTCATGTCTGTCTGAGTCCATCTTGTTTGCATTGGTTTGAATTATTCCAAGCCCAGGTCTTGTGCATTAGCAAATGTTACATTAGCATTAAATATAATGCCTCCTGAGGTAAGCTGAGAGGCTTATGGAAAATACTGCTGCGTGAGTGGAAATAGCCAAGCCAACCTGTTTGTTTGTTTGGGTCCTTTGGTGTTTGGCATTATTTTGATAACTAATTTTCACTTTCTCCTCCTGCTCAGTGATTCCCCCCAGTGGCCCACTGAAGGGTTTAAAGGTCCCACTATTGACCTTCTATTTTTAATGGTGGTATAATGAGACAATTTCTCTTGGCATTTGTGGCACTTCTATGAGCCCATGCATCTTCAAATACCACTGAATCTAATGTTTAATTCATAGAATAAGGTGATGTATGGAGAGAGGACAGTGGACAGCAAATCATATTTATCTCCAGCTTATGAAAAGAGATGCACTTTTCCATTTGATTTCTATAGAACATCTTCAAAGCGAAGCCGTAATATGATTGGACAGGTGTGCAAACTCAACATGTCAGTGGTACTCATACCTCAATACTGGGTCTGTCCACCTTGCTTATAAGTCAGACTTTGATTTGTATTCGCTGATTTCTCATCTCCTTATCCTGATCACATGTGCCTTTTTTAATATGTTCATTGATTTTTATGGGAAATCTGTATGCAGAGAAGTGTGACAGGAGAGAGATTGAGAGGGCATCCAGGTGGCGTAGTGGTCTATTCCATTGCCTACCAACACAGGGATTCCGGTTCGAATCCCCACGTTACCTTTGGCTTGGTTGGGCGTCCCTACAGACACAATTGGCTGTGTCTGTGGGTGGGAAGCCAGATGTGGGTATGTGTCCTTGTCGCTGCACTAGTGCCTCATCTAGTAGGTCGGGGCGCCTGTTCGGGGGGGAGGGGGATCCTCCCATGCGCTACTTCCCCCTGGCGAAACTCCTCACTGTCAGGTGAAAAGAAGCGGCTGGCGACTCCACATGTATCAGAGGAGGCATGTGGTAGTCTGCAGCCCTCGATCGGCAGAGGGGGTGGAGCAGTGACCGGGATGGCTCGGAAGAGTGGGGTAATTGGCCAAATACAATTGGGAGGAAAAAGAGGGGGAAATCCAAAAAAAAAAAAAAAATAGAGCTTGCGAGAGAGAGAAAGGGTAGGATTATTGTGGTGCCAAGTCAGATATCCTAATATTCACTCAAGCATCCACCTACTGACAGATGACCCTAACTTTATTGCAGCCAGTAAGGAGAGAGAAGGCATCACACACAGGCAATGGAGCTGTCTCTGAGCTTGTGTGATCGAATATCTCTTTATGTGCTAGGAGGTTACACAAGGCTGTGCAAGGACAGTGTGCGTTCCACTGGTTTGGCTCAAAAAGAGGAGAGAGGTCAGTGCAATGGATCCAAACACAAACCAGGAGGGTGTAGGTCCCCCACTGCCAAGGCCAGCTGGTTTCCTCACACAACCTTTCACGAAGCTGTGGAAATATTCAAGATAGATGTGATGAAAAAAATTGAGAAGTGATGAAATAAAAGATATTAGGAATAACATTGTGAGGGAGTATTCATACACTTTCCCAAAGGATGACAATGAAAAAGTTCACCAGCCGGATTTGCACCAACGCCCATACTCCTCAAGATGCACGTCCACCTATCTTAAATTACGGCTGCTCTTTTCATCCCATGGCCCCCTTTATTTAAACCTGGCATGAACATGTGTCTTGGGTTGTAACTGAATAGGGGTGGAGGACCACATAGAAATACAGATCTGAACATACCCGAGATGCATTGAGGATGAATTCTGATATGAGATGCCCAAACCACCTCTGGAGGCAGCCAGGACCACATTTTAATAAGGCGCCAACAATAGCACATTTCCCATTCAACATCTACGTTGAACACACATATGCCTTCTCTGGTGCACACATTCAGACACAGCTGGATGAGTAGAGTAAAGCTGAGTTATAGCACATCTTAAACCATCATAATGTTTGGTAATGTAATACAGCTGGTCGGTCATCCGTCTCAACTGTGAACGCTGCTACACTAACTGTCCCAGGTCTTATGGTGTCTAACATACTCATCGACTCAGTCACAACGGGAGAAGGATCACCATTGGATCTTCCATGTCTGTGCTGAAGATACAAATATAAGTCACACTGATAAGACAAGTATATAACCACCATCATACTTGTTGTAAATCAGTGTCTAAGAAGGTGAATTTGTGGTTAACGCTCTTTAAATCTTTTCCCTATGAAGTTTTTCTGTTAATAACATTAGGAAAGCATATTTCTTTATGTCCTTTTATCACAGCGCCACTCTGACTTTTTTGACATGAGAGATCAACAGTTGAGGGTGCCGACAATTGTGGGATGCAGTCCAATAATAATGATAATAACAACAGCTTAATAACAATTATGATAATAAATCATAATCATCATCATCATCAACACCATACTACTATTACTGCAGATGCTACTTCTGCTGCTGCTACAATTACTACTACTACTGCCACTACTACCTCTACTATCCTTGAAATTATGCAAATATAATATAAATATAAATAAATGTATTATAATAATCCAGTGATTCAAGTAAATTCTTTATGAGACAGTACAAGCCTGTTTCATGCCATAAGCAATCATCAGCTGTCAATAAAGCTACTCGAGGAAAGAACATACCATTTACTGCCTCGTCATGCACATCACGTGCACAATATCCAATGGGGAAGGGAGAGGTGCAACATACAAAAATTCAAAAACGCGTGATTGCTAACGGAGGTGAGACATTCAAAATTCAAAAATATGTGATCGCTAATGGTCCAATGGGGGGGGTTGGTATTTGTCTATTGTCATGATTTATTTATAATTACAAAATCTGCAATTGCTGGCCAAGTCATTCATGTTATTCAATGTGGACATTTCTGGTTCAGAGATGATAAAATATTTTGCAGTTAGACATAGATTGCACATTTTACTGCTGGCTGAATATGTCCTGTTCTTTGAGAGGATTTTCCAGGTGGTTGAACAATTAATGTTTCTGTCCACCAATGACCAAATATAATGGCTTAAAGATGTTACATTCTTTAAACGGTTGTTTCTAAAGTTTCACGTGTGCATTAAACCTCTTTTTGAATGTTCCCTCTGTTAGACTGATGTATGTCTCTATTTTACCATTGTCATCTCTCGTCACTTAGCTTGGTAGATAACTCCTTTCATCTGCATTTTCTTTCGAGGGGGCATGATACTTTCATATGGCAGTTGCAGTTGGGGGTGTCTGGTTGTGATGAAGGTATCACTGATTTGTTCATGAGTCTTGTGTTGTGGGACAATATTATTTGTTGAATGTTAGGCATGCAGCTGTAACTAATTTTGATGGTGTTCTTATTGAACATCTTCCTCAGTTGATGGTCCAGGGTGAAGAACTTATCCAAAAGATCAAAAAACTGCTTACCGATGTTTATGGCCACGGTGTCACTGTAGGGTGGGTTGTACCAGGTGATGTTTTGTTTTCTACTATGTTTGCGGATTTTCTGGCAGTCAGTGTGTAATGGTGGGTTGTACTTGAGCTTAAAATTGTAGCCGCTCTTTTGTAATGCATCTTGGTATGGGTGTGTAGCCTCATTGGAGATGGACTCACAAGATGATAATTTTGAGAGTCTTCTTTTAATGCTTTCTGGGATGTTCTTCAAGATGGAGGGTGGGTGGTTGCTTTCTCTATGGACATACTGCAACATGTTGTTGGGCTTAATGTACAGCTTGTATGTGCCATTCCTAAGGTCCATTGAGATGTCCAGAAAATCAATTTGTTTCTTTTTGTTTTTTTTTTTTGCTTCAATGGTGATTTTAGCCCATTGTTTGAGGATATTTTACAGATTGTTTTCTTAATTTGCTCAACCTCTCTTGGTATTTTGCTACAAATTGCTAGCCAATCATCCCTATAGAGTCCAACATTGCTGTCTAGGACTTGTAGTTGAGATAACAAATATATTCCAACTAGTTCACAAGTTTCCGCCCCATTGAAGCTGCCCATGGT
Organism: Lampris incognitus; assembly: GCF_029633865.1. Lineage (NCBI taxonomy): Eukaryota > Metazoa > Chordata > Actinopteri > Lampriformes > Lampridae > Lampris > Lampris incognitus. The sequence goes on from NC_079221.1 coordinate 24,248,596, forward strand.
TACATCAAATTTACTACTACCTTTTTTTCTGCCATGGGTTTCCATTGAGATACAAAGTGATTCCTTCGCCTGGTATATAATGTCTCTGTCTTGCTTCGATATCACTGTGTGTTTTGTGGCAAAATTATATATACCAGCCATCCATCCATTATCCAAACTGCTTATCCTACTCAGGATCGCGGGGATGGTGGAGCCTATCCCAGCAGTCATTGGGTAGCAGGTGAGAAGACACCCTGGACAGGCTGCCAGTCCATCACAAAGCTGACACACAAACACACATTCACACCTAGGGACAATTTAGTACAGCTAATTCACCTGACCTACATGTCTTTGGACTGCGGGCGGAAACGGGTGCTCCTGGAGGAAACCGGGAGCGGGACACGGGGAGAACATGCAAACTCCACACAGAGGACAATCCAGGCCTGGGCTCGAACCTGAGACCCTCTTGCTGTGAGGCGACCGCACTAATCACTGCCCCACAATGCTGCCCATCCATCCATCCATTATCCAAACCGCTTATCCTACTCTCAGGTTCAGGGGGATGCTGGAGCCTATCCCAGTAGTCACTGGGTGGCAGGTGGGGAGACACCCTGGAAAGGCCACCAGGCCATATATTATAACATTTTTATATATATATATGTATGTGTGTGTGTGTGTGCATATATATATATGTGTGTGTGTGTGTATATATGTGTTTATGTATGTATGTATATGTATGTATGTGTATGCATGTGTGTGTGTGTGTACATACACACAGGGTGTTGTGATGCGTCTAGTGCAGCAGTGTGTAGTTGGAGGGAAGGTGCATGTGTTCTTCCAACCCGCTTGTGTCCTTCCTGCCCTTAGCTTGCTGCCGCTGGCTAGCCTTTGTGGCGAATAGGGAAGCGTCCTAGCGTGTAAGCCTTCCCTTGCCAGTACATAGCCTCTCCCTCACCAAGACTCCTGCCAGGCCTCCCCGTGGCCACACATGGTAACTGGGGTCTTGCGGCCCCAGGCTAACTTGGCAGGGGATCTCGGAGCAGCAGTGGGCCCCAGAGATATGGTGTGCAGGCCCACCCTGGTGGACACGCCCTGGCACCTATCAACCACTGCCCCGCTGCCTTGTGGGTGAGTCTGGAAGACATAAGGCTAAGGGAGCTTACCCCAACAGAAAAGCAAGCTGTGGCGGCACGCTTCGAGGCGGTTTCCGAAAAACTGGATTTCCGGCAGCCCCCTGCAGTTGTGTGGAGGTGCCGGTCGTCTAGGGATCCCCCTTGCCATCGGAACAATCTCCTCTACAATCAAGTCATGTGGCGTTGGGAGAAGCGCACCCCCCATGCCACTTTAAAAACCATCTCTGCGCAGGTATCTTCTGCTATCTGAGTCCTCAAAAGACCCACAAATAGAAGAAGATGGTCATCATCGGGCACGATGGACAACCAGCAAGCAAGCAATGTGTATGCATATGTATACACTCACTGGCCACTTTATTAGGTACACCTTGCTTGTACCGGGTTGGACCCCCTTTTGCCTTCAGAACTGCTTTAATCCTTCGTGACATAGATTCAACAAGGTACTGGAAACATTCCTCAGAGAGTTTGGTCCATATTGACATGATAGCATCACGCAGTTGCTGCAGATTTGTCGGCTGCACATCCATGATGTGAATCTCCCGGTCCACCAAATCCCAAAGGTGCTCTATTGGATTGAGATCTGGTGACTGGAGGCCATTTGAGTACAGTGAACTCATTGTCATGTTCAAGAAACCAGTCTGAGATGATTCGAGCTTTATGACATGGCGCGTTATCCTGCTGGAAGTAGCCATCAGAAGATGGGAACACTGTGGTCATAAAGGGATGGACATGGTCAGCAACAATACTCAGGTAGGCTGTGGCGTTGACACGATGCTCAATTGGTACTAAGGGGCCCAAAGTGTGCCAAGAAAATATCCCCCACACCATTACACCACCACCACCAGCCTGAACCGTTGATACAAGGCAGGATGGATCCATGCTTTCATGTTGTTGACGCCAAATTCTGACCCTACCATCCGAATGTCGCAGCAGAAATTGAGACTCATCAGACCAGGCAACATTTTTCCAATCTTCTATTGTCCAATTTTGGTGAGCCTGTGCGAATTGTAGCCTCAGTTTCCTGTTCTTAGCTGACAGGAGTGGCACCTGGTGTGGTCTTCTGCTGCTGTAGCCCATCTGCCTCAAGGTTCGACGTGTTGTGTGTTCAGAGATGCTCTTCTGCATACCTCGGTTGTAATGAGTGGTTATTTGAGTTACTGTTGCCTTTCTATCAGCTCGAACCAGTCTGGCCATTCTCCTCTGACCTCTGGCATCAACAAGGCATTTTCGCCCACAGAACTGCCGCTCACTGGATATTTTCTCTTTTTTGGACCATTCTCTGTAAACCCTAGAGATGGTTGTGCGTGAAAATCCCAGTAGATCAGCAGTTTCTGAAATACTCAGACCAGCCCGTCTGGCACCAACAACCATGCCACGTTCAAAGTCACTTAAATCACCTTTCTTCCCCATTCTGATGCTCGGCTTGAACTGCAGCAGATCGTCTTGACCATGTCTACATGCCTAAATGCATTGAGTTGCTGCCATGTGATTGGCTGATTAGAAATTTGCGTTAACAAGCAGTTGGACAGGTGTGCCTAATAAAGTGGCCGGTGAGTGTATAAAACTTTGTTAAAAGAAACGCTCAATGGTAGGGATAGTGCTCAACAAATAAGGAGCAAAATAACAACAGCTGATGATTGCTTATAGCATGAAACAGGCTTGTACTGTCTCACAGAGAATTTACTTGAATAACTGGATTTATATACACTCACTGGCCACTTTATTAGGTACACCTTGCTAGTACCGGGTTAGACCCCCTTTTGCCTTCAGAACTGCCTTAATCCTTCGTGACATAGATTCAACAAGGTACTGGAAACATTCCTCAGAGAGTTTGGTCCATATTGACATGATAGCATCACGCAGTTGCTGCAGATTTGTCGGCTGCACATCCATGATGTGAATCTCCCGGTCCACCAAATCCCAAAGGTGCTCTATTGGATTGAGATCTGGTGACTGGAGGCCATTTGAGTACAGTGAACTCATTGTCATGTTCAAGAAACCAGTCTGAGATGATTCGAGCTTTATGACATGGCGCGTTATCCTGCTGGAAGTAGCCATCAGAAGATGGGAACACTGGTCATAAAGGGATGGACATGGTCAGCAGCAATACTCAGGTAGGCTGTGGCATTGACACGATGCTCAATTGGTACTAAGGGGCCCAAAGTGTGCCAAGAAAATATCCCCCACACCATTACACCACCACCACCAGCCTGAACCGTTGATACAAGGCAGGATGGATCCATGCTTTCATGTTGTTGATGCCAAATTCTGACCCTACCATCCGAATGTCGCAGCAGAAATTGAGACTCATCAGACCAGGCAACGTTTTTCCAATCTTCTATTGCCCAATTTTGGTGAGCCTGTGCGAACTGTAGCCTCAGTTTCCTGTTCTTAGCTGACAGGAGTGGCACCCGGTGTGGTCTTCTGCTGCTGTAGCCCATCTGCCTCAAGGTTCGACGTGTTGTGTGTTCAGAGATGCTCTTCTGCATACCTCGGTTGTAATGAGTGGTTATTTGAGTTACCGTTGCCTTTCTATCAGCTCGAACCAGTCTGGCCATTCTCCCCTGACCTCTGGCATCAACAAGGCATTTTCGCCCACAGAACTGCCGCTCACTGGATATTTTCTCTTTTTCGGACCATTCTCTGTAAACCCTAGAGATGGTTGTGCGTGAAAATCCCAGTAGATCAGCAGTTTCTGAAATACTCAGACCAGCCCGTCTAGCAGCAACAACCATGCCACGTTCAAAGTCACTTAAATCACCTTTCTTCCCCATTCTGATGCTCGGTTTGAACTGCAGCAGATTGTCTTGACCATGTCTACATGCCTAAATGCATTGAATTGCTGCCATGTGATTGGCTGATTAGAAATTTGCGTTAACGAGCAGTTGGACAGGTGTGCCTAATAAAGTGGCCGGTGAGTGTATATGCTGTCAGGGTAGCAGGGCGCTGGAGCCTTTCTCAGCAGTCATCGGGTGGCAGGCAGGGAGACATCCTGGACAGCCTGCCAGACCATCACAGGGCCAACCCACACACACATTCACACCTAAGGACAATTTAGTACGGCCGATTCACCTGATCTATATGTCTTTAGACTGTGGAAGGAAACCAGAGCACCCGAGGGAAACATGCAAATTCCACACAGAGGATGACCCGGGATGACCCCCAAGGTTGGATTACTCTGGGGCTCGAACGCAGGACCTTCTTGCTGTGAGGCGACCTCGCAAATATATTATGGCGACAGGCCTGGGCGCAAGTCCATGAATACCGGGATGGCATCCAGCGCCTTACCCCTGCCCCTGTCCATAGGGATAGTGGTTGGGTCAGGAAGGGCATCTGACATAACATTTTGCCAAATCAGTATGTGGATTGACAAGACCGCCATCAGTGTTGTACCCTCACAGGGCACCAATGGAAACTATCAAATCTGCTGTGGCGACCTCTGGGTAACAGGGAACAAGCCGAAAGAGGAAGAATGTGTGTGTGTGTGTGTGTGTGTGTGTGCGTGCGTGCGTGCGTGCGTGCGTGCGTGCGTGCGTGTGTTATTTTTCACCGCATTGGTTAATCTTGTCGTCTATTGCACTGGTGGAGTTGAGGGCTGCCTCTCACAGTCCAATGCATGATGAACGATGGTCATTGTTTTGTGAGAGGAGCTACTTTGTGCTGAGGGACTCGATGCCTAGCTTCTAATGACAATTGACGGTATGAGGGTCTAGAGCAGTGCTCTGCTGACACAACCCTCTTGAAGGCTTGGTGAGTCCTTCATTTGGTGGATTAATGAGTCACCAGGGCAAATCGTCACACCAGATTCACATAAAAGGATTGATTCAAAATGACAGTTGTTCCCTTGTCACGATTCACACAATTACTCATGGTCTCTCTCTCTCTCTCTGTCACTCTCTGTCTCTCTCTGTCTCTGTCTCTCTCTCTCCCTCTCTGTCTCTGTGTCTCTCTCGCTGTCTCTGTCTCTCTCTGTCTCTCTCTCTCACACACACACACACACACCACCTACACTCACCTGCCTAACCAGCAAACCATTAACTAAACTGACTGCCAAAGCCCTCTAATAAGTGAATGCGTCAAGCCACTTCTCTTCATTAAAAGCACCCAAATGAACACCTAAACACCTGTGCTGCAGTGGATAATAGCAGTGGTTGAAAACCTGACCATCCAACCATTTTGTCAAAAAAAAAGAAAGAAAGAAAAGGATTTGGAACACAAAACCCCCTGCCCCTTTTTGTCTAAGATAAAGCTTGAGATGTGGGCTGATTCATTTCACAGCTGTCATTGTGTCTTTTTCCTCTCCACTGTGAAAACTGTCTGAGAGCTGCAACCTTGAGCCACTTTGGAGAGTTGTAGACTTTGTCTGTCACCTTCAAACTCAGCCGCCCTCTGGAGATATATGAATCTATGGCTGCCCTTCGGCCTCCTTACTGTACTATAGTGGCCCGAGGGAAAGTGTAACAAGCTGGAGAAATGTTTGTGGGCAGGGTGACGTCTTTGGAAATGTTCTATATGGGTGCACAGATCATTCCACTGGCCTGACTAAAAATGCTATCAATTATAGTAGCCCTGGCTACTGTATAGAGCTGTACAGAGCTCTCTCTCTCTCTCTCTCTCTCTCTCTCTCTCTCTCTCTCTCTCTCTCTCTCTCTCTCTCTCTCTCTCTCTCTCTCTCTCTCTCTCTCTCTCTCTCTCTCTCTCTCTCTCTCTCTCTCTCTCTCTCTCTCTCTCTCTCTCTCACACACACACACACACACACACACACACACACACACACACACACACACACACACACACACACACACACGTGCACCATGTCACCCTATACTTGTGGGGACCCCTCATTGACTACATTCATTCCCTAGACCTTAACTCTAACCTTAACCATCATAACAGCATGCCTAACATTAACGCTTATCCTAACCTTAATCTAATCCTATTAACCCTAAACCCAATTCCTAACCCTAAAATAGACCCCTTTCTTCATGGGGACCCATAAAATGTCCCCACAAGGTAAGCAGTTTCAGGATTTTCTAGAAAAGCATGGCACACATGCCTGCACATGCACAGACACACACATACATCATACATACATACATACATACATTGATGCCTGTCTGGAGGAGTAACTATATATACAGTGCATCCGGAAAGTATTCACACCCCTTCACTTTCCCCACATTTTGTTATGCTACAGCCTTATCCCAAAATGGATTAAATTCCTTTTTTTTTCTCATCAATCTACACACAATACCCCATAATGACAAAGTGAAAAAGGTTTTGTAGACATTTTTGCAAATGTATTAAAAATAAAAAACTTAAATATTGCATGTACATAAGTATTCACACCCTTTGCTATGACGCTCAAAATTGAGCTCAGGTTCATCCTGTTTCCACCAACCATCCTTGAGATGTTTCTACATCTTGATTGGAGTCCACCTGTAGCAAATTCAATTGATTGGACATGATTTGGAAAGGCACACATCTGTCTATATAATGTCCCACTGTTGACAGTGCATGTCAAAGCAGAAACCAAGCCATGAAGTCAAAGGAATTGTCTTTGGACCCCTGAGACAGGATTTTATCGAGGCACAGATCTGGGGAAGGGTACAAAAAATGTTCTACAGCTTTGAAGGTCCCGAAGAGCACAGTGGTCTCCATCATTTGTAAATGGAAGAAGTTTGGATCCACCAGGACCTAGAGCTGGCCGCCGAGCCAAACTGAGCCTTGGTCAGGTAGGTGACCAAGAGCCCGATGGTAACTCTGACAGAGCTCCAGCGTTCCTCTGTGGAGATGGGAGAACCTTCCAGAAGGACAACCATCTCTGCAGCACTCCACCAATCAGGCCTTTACGGTAGAGTGGCCAGACGGAAGCCTCTGCTCAGTAAAAGGCACATGACAGCCCACTTGGAGTTTGCCAGAAAGCACCTAAAGGACTCTCAGACCATGAGAAACAAGATTCTCTGGTCTGATGAAACCAAGATTGAACTCTTTGGCCTGAATGCCAAAGGTCACGTCTGGAGGAAACCAGGCACCTCTCATCACCTTGCTAATACCATCCCTACATTGAAGCATGGTGGTGGCAGCATCATGCTGTGGGGATGTTCTTCAGCAGCAGGAACTGGGAGACTAGTCAGGATCGAGGGAAAGATGAATGGAGCAAAGTACAGAGAGATCCTTGATGAAAACCTGCTCCAGAGCGCTCAGGACCTCAGACTGGGTTGAAGGTTTACCTTTCAACACGACAACGACCCTAAGCACACAGCCAAGACAACGAGGGAGTGGCTTCGGGACAAGTCTGTGAATGTCCTTGAGTGACCCAGCCAGAGCCCAGACTTGAACCCCATTGAACATCTCTGGAAAGACCTGAAAATAGCTATGCAGCGACATTCCCCATCTAACCTTACAGAGCTCGAGAGTATCTGCAGAGATGAATGGGAGAAATACCTCAAATATAGGCTTGCCAAGCTTGTAGCTTCATACCCAAGAAGACTTGAGGCTGTAATCACTGCCGAGGGTGCCTCAACCAAGTACTGAGTAAAGGGTGTGAATACTTATGTACATGCAATATTTCAGTTTTTTATTTTTAATAAATTTGCAAAAATTTCTACAAAACCTTTTCCGCTTTGTCATTATGCGGTATTATATGTAGATTGATGAGAGAAAAAAAGGGATTTAATCCATTTTGGAATAAGGCTGTAACATAACAAAATGTGGGGAAAGTGAAGGGGTGTGAATACTTTCCGGATGCACTGTATATACATATACATATTACCCCTCCAGACAGGCATCAATATTACTATTGGCTCATAGCTACAATAGGCAGTCAGCATGTGTGCTCTAATCAACATGTACACAAATTAACCAAAACATTAAAAACACTGACAGGTAAATGAATAATATTGATTATCTCGTTACAATGGCACCTTTCAAGAATTGGATATGTTAGGCAGCAAGTGAACAGTCAGTTCTTGAAGTTTATATGTTGGAGGTAAAAAAAAAAAATTAGGCAAGCATAAGGTTCATAGCGACTTTGACAAGGGCCAAATTGTGATGGGTATGACTAGGTCAGAGCATCTCCAAAATGGCAGGTCTTGCGGGGTGTTCCCAGTATGCAGTGGTCAGTACCTACCAAAAGTGGTCCAAGGAAGGACAACTGGTCAACCGGCGACAGGGTCATGGGTGCCCAAGACTCATTGATGTGGGGAGCGAAGGCTAGCCCATCTGGTCCAAATACACAGAAGAGCTACTGTACTTAAAATTACTGAAAAAGTTAATGCTGGCTATGATAGACAGGTGTCAGAACACAGTACAACACAACTTGTTCTGTAGGGGGCTGTGTAGCTGCAGACCAGTGAGATTGCCCCTGCCCAATGCCAAAAGAGCTTACAATGAACATGTGAGTGTCAGAACTGGACCATGGAGTAGTGGAAGAAGGTGGCCTGGTCTGATGAATCACATTTTCTTTTACATCATGTGGATGGTCAGGTGCATGTGCATCATTTACCTGGGGAAGAGATGGCACCAGTATGCACTATGGGAAGAAGGCAAACTGGCAGAGGCAGTGTGATGCTTTAGGCAATGTTTCAGGAATGGTTTGAGGAACATGGAAAATAATTTAGGGTACTGCCTTCACATCCAAATTTCTCAGATCTCAGTCCAATCAAGCCTCTGTGGGATGTATGGGAAAAACAAGTCCAATCCATTGAGGCCCCACCTCACAACTTACAGGACTTAAAGGATCTGCTGCTAATGTTTTGGTGCCAGATACCAGAGAATACCTTCAGAGATCTTGTGGAGTCTATGCCTCAATGGGTCAGAGCTGTTTTGGTGGCACAAGTGGAACCTACACAATATTAGATAGGTGGGGTTTTTTTTGGAGCTAAATCCCCATGAACCCTTCAAACTGCAATTCATGTCTTCCCTCTAATCGCACTATCATGGTGTGTCAGAAGGCATGTTTGCACTCACCGTTTAAGTTTTACACTGCTATAAGTCTGATTTGATGAAAACACATCATCTAAATTCTCTCCCCATGGACATTGCCTGTCCAAAGTTATTGTGATGTAGTCCTCAACTTACTTAACCTTCAGTTGAGGATATGACAAGGCACAAATGGATACAACCCCCAAAAAATTACTATTTAGTCAGTATTATGGATATGAGAAGCAAGCGAAAAGTTTTGTCTTTAATTTGGGATAAATAGTTGTGGATGCAGAACCTTGATGAAGAAGTACTTTGTTTGGCACATAATAAACTTGTGTTTCAGTTAGCATTGTCTCTGTTGGTATAGCCAAGATTATCTTGTTGAATCTGTTGCTTGTTGAGGAAATGTCTTGTTAATGCCATGACAATGTACTGCTGAATCGAAAATACAAGTGTGTGGCAAACTCCCTCCAATTTAGAGTTTTATAGCATCCCTCTAATTTAACATTCCACGGCGTCCTTCTGATTTATGGTGCCAATTCACAACAGCAAGCACCTTACCATTAGAATAGAATAGAATGGGTTTCTATGCAGCAGCAGACTGCCACTTTCTTCATCATGTACTAGTCACATGGGGATATTAGTGTGGCCCTACATTTATAGTTTCCTGTCTAACATGGCCTAAATACATGGTTACATATCACATCAGCATATGTTGTGTCCTATTCTTCTGCCTGATTAAAGACAGTTTCCTCTTTCTCGTTGGCTGAGAGAGGGATACCCCTGGGATATGTCCTAGGCCCTCACGCAGAATGATTTTACATGCTGGAACAGATGGCTATTAAGGACTTCTGCATGACAACTAGTCACTCTCTGAATTGTATCTTGCCCCACTTGTATTTCATCACTCACGAGAGCCCAAAGTGTATTTTGAGCTAATCATCACAGCAAAACACTGGATAGTGATTTCATTTAAACCTTTACTTGGAGAAAAAAGGCGGGAAGAGGGAGAGGCAGCGAGAGAGAGAGAGAGAGAGAGAGAGAGAGAGAGAGAGAGAGAGAGAGAGAGAGAGAGAGAGAGAGAGAGAGAGAGAGAGAGAGAAAGAGAGCAGTTTTTCATATATGCATGGTTTTTGCACATTTTGGTTGAAAATAATGACAACATCTGTCTTCTGTTTTTTTTTTTAATCTTTCTCCTACATATATCAAAGATTTTAAGCGATGGTCAGTTAAAACATTATGATGGTTACATTTCAAGAAAATGCTATTATTGTGTAGTAAGGAGTTAAATCAAAAACCTTTCATCCCAGAACAAATCTAAACAATTTAGCTTACTTTTCTAGGGGATTGTGAAATATTGACTTCCTGAAAGTTTCTGATTCAAATGAATTAGTGATTATTTCATTCTATTTTCTACACATCATTCTTCCAAACACCCTTCCTTGTGGGTTAGTATTATTGTAAAGTAGAGGGAAAAACATTAGACTGGCAGAGGTTGGAGGAGAAAAAAAAAGACATAAAATTAATAAGCCCTCAGAGACAAGAGTGCTAGCTATGCACTTGTCCCCTCTAAGCACAAGGAGACATTTATCTCATCTCATCCCCTCTCTGTGATCTTTTAATGACAATGAAACAGGCCTGCAAGAATTCAAGCAATTTTCTAAATTGATTTTTCTCCTCGGACGATTTACTTTGCTATTAGAGCGTCATTCATAACTTTGCAGAGGATTTAACGCAAGCCTTTCTGTGGGAATCATGCATGTGCTACTGTGTGCGTGCATGTGCGCATGCCCATTTGCACTCGTCCGCACCCCAGTCTCAGTCTTTGGGCCTTGTCATTTAGAGTTACTCTCAGGTGGGTGCGTGTATCCAGGGCTTGAGTGCATGTTCCCTTCGCTCACCTATGCAGATTGGCGTCGGCCTCATTTTGGATAGCATGCTCTCAAATCGTATTACTTGTCAGGAGAAACATGCCCCTCTTTCTATATCAACACAGCCCTGCACACCCGGCCATTACTGGAATGTGAGGTTGACAACATTGATTTTGGAGCGTTTGTGGTTCTGGGCAAATCACCGACATCTATGAGGTAGTAGGATGAATTTTCTGCGAGTTTGTGAACGAGTGTGTGTGTGTGTGTGTGTGTGTGTGTGTGTGTGTGTGTGTGTGTGTGTGTGTGTGTGAATATTGCCAGACCTCCTTCCCTAACCCTACTGTTTGTGTGCAACTTAATATCAGGTGGCCTATGCGTGCACAGGCATGAATGCATGTGTGCGTGAATGTACATATCTCTGTGTGCATGTGTGTGGCTGTGCTTGTGTGTGGCTGTGCTTGTGTGTGTGTGTGTGTGTGGCATGTATGTGTTGGTGTGAACACGAGTAGTATGCTGTTTGTGAGGGCGTAGGGTTGGTTGGGTGGTTGTGCGTCCTGAAACTAGCTGAGAATAGCTGCCCAAACATGAAGACAAATGGGGTGCAATAGGAACAGGCTGGCAGGCTCGCTGACGGCTGGGCCGCTCGATAAAAAGAAAGATGAGGAGATGCTGTTCAATAAAGCAGCCAGGCCCTGCCAGGCTACGATCGCCCCACTGGGACTGCCAGAGAAGGGGGGGGCGTATGGAGGAGTGAGGAATGAGAATAAGAAGAAAAAGAGGAAGGTGGTGAAGAGAAAAAGGCCAACAAAGCAGTGAGGTGGAGAGAAGAAGGGTTTACATGGGGGGGGGGGTAGAGAAGTGACTGAAAGAATGAGAGGTTGGGAAAAAAAAACAGAGGTAGAAGTTTAGTGCTTGGATCCCACATTACCCTCTACCCCCGTAGTAGCCAGCCCCCTGTTGCCGCAGAAGCCCATGACGGATTAGGCTCCAATGATTTCATTTTACATCTATATGATATGGATGTGGTCATCAGTGGCTCAAGGAGAATGACAGCCCCAACATCAGCCTCAGCTCAATATCTCTCCTCCGAGCTGTCACAATCTCTGCAGTGTTTTGTGCTTGTTCTGCCCCCGTAAACCCGTTTATTGAATTTCGATGGTAAGCATAAAGTTGTTGTTTTGTCATGATGCTCGTCAAACCCTAGAGACAGAGGAAATCCGAGTGAGAAGTGTGTGTGTGTGTGTGTGTGAGGGGGGTGTAAAGATTGATAGGAGAATGCTTCCGGTGTGTGTGTGTTTGTACACACACACACATCTGGCTGGATTTAACGCTGCAGGGGTTTCCATATAAAAGCAATGTTTTGGCTGTGGTTTAGCCAGGTGTAATTAGGGTTAAACCCGAGCTGTCAGTCAGTCGGTCCTTTACAGCCAGTAAAAGGGCCATCTCCGGTGCTGAGGAGCGCAGACCTGCCACTGCCATCAGGTTTATGATGCTGAGGTTTGTCAGATAAGCAAAGGCCAGTCGGAAGCACATACAGGGCAGATGGACGATGATTTGTACTGCACCACCCAATCTGGAAAGGATACTGGATACCAAGCTGGGGAAACAAGCACGCCATTGTTCACTGGCTACTGAATCCAGCAAGTTGTGTAATCCCTATAATCACAAATTTATATGCTCAGTGAATTACATGCGGGAAGTCATGTTTTTGTTAGTTTTTTTCCACCATCGTTTCACCGACTGATTTATTGATTTATGAAAAATCATGCCCCGCTAGAATAGCAGACACAGAGGCAGTGCAAGCAGATGACAATTACTCATTTGTTTATATCACGCAATCACAGGCAGGAACGGATTATTAGTGGAAACGGCACGCAGCGCTATTTGCATCAGATCAATGCTGCAAACATTTTCATCCCTCCACCCACAGAGCCCTTCACCTTCATCACACCCATCCATTAGTTTGCATCATCGGGACAAAAGTGACAGACAAAGCCTGGCGCACAAAACAACCTGATAATCTTCTGTTGCCTTGACCCTGAACTCCACACGCTACCTTGTCAGGCGCTCCGTCACATGGTTGACAATGAGAAAACAGTAAAGTGACAGAAAGGGATGCATAATGTGACAGGAAAGGACAGAAAAGAGCCAACGTCCTTTTCTTTTTCTTTTTTCTTTTGGAGGTTTTCCCCCTTTTCCTCTTCAGTTGTACTTGGCCAATTACCCCACCCTTCCGAGCCGTCCCGGTTGCTGCTCCACCCCCTCTACTGATCTGGGGAGGGCTGCAGACTACCACATGCCTACTCTGACACATGTGGAGTTGCCAGTCACTTCTTTTCACCTGACAGTGATGCGTTTCGACTGGGGGGGCGTAGCGCATAGGAGGATCACGTTATTCCCCCCAGTCCCCCCCCCCAAACAGGCACCCCAACCAACCAGAGGAGACGCTAGTGCAGCCACCAGGACACATGCCCACATCCAGCTTCCCACCCGTGAATACGGCCAATTGTGTCTGTAGGGTTGCCCGAACAAGCTGGAGGTAACATGGGGAATCAAACCAGTGATCCCCATGTTGGTAGGCAACAGAATAGATCACCATGCTACCTGCATGCCCCCAACGACCTTTTCTTTAATGAAGGGCTAGGTGCTAGCCTGTGGTCCGTGAATATGAGCAGTGATGCTTATGGCATCACTGATCACAAACAGCACAAGTTAATTAGGCAAATGTCATGTATTGCTCTCATACAGCAGACAACAGACTGACCCATCCACAGTGAAATAACCTCGTTAACCCATCGAAAACATCTGACCTCATTCATTTTAGCCAGACACCTCCTCTTGTCATGCTACCTCATTCGTTCCTCTTTTTTTTTCTACTTTTCTCATAGCGATGCAGGCAAGAAAAGCGTCGGGTAGAACTGGGCAACATGACCTGTTGGAGCTTCTCAGAAGTGTGCCTCTTTCCTCTTTCCAAACTTTAGTTTAAGTTTGTCGTGACTCACCTCCGGCTCATGTGAAATGTTGTTGTAGGCGAGCATTTGGGAAACTGCACTGCAAAGACAGTGTCGTGACTACAGAATTTTCACTGACCTCAAGTGACTTGAGGTTTGCTTGGCAAGTATTTGTATGGCATAATTAGACCTAAGATACTTCTTGGAATAGACTGTGTAAAAGAAATGCTATGGGAACAGGCTATTGTCTTAATCAAGTTAAGAGATGCTAATTAACCATTTCCATGGGGACAGTCTAGAATCTGCAATCATCTGAGAGATACTGAAGCAGTGCTGAAATGCCTGAAATTAGTCAGCATTGTATTTTGCCAGGTTGCATTGTGGTTAAAATGATGTGCCTCAGTAAACCTTTCCTCACTTGGTAACGCTAAATGTTGACTCGGGGAGGGTGAAATGCAGGGTGTAGTAGGAAGGAGGAAATATAAGCAGTTTGCTCACTGGAACGGGGCTTAAGGAGCCATTGAGGTGTGTTAAACTCACCTAGCTGAGCATCTGCTCTCGCAGTAATGCAAAGAGTCCATAAAGTGGATCTTTTGTCCACCCTACCTCACCCTTCCCCAGTGAAAATGGAGCTAGAGCGCTGCCGTGCAAATGAGTAATGTAATTTAATCTGGACGCTGCAATGGCTTTTATGTCTGGAAGCGGACAGTGAGCACATCTGCAGGTTCCATTTCCCAATAGCCCGGCCTAATTTGTTTGTCATTACTGGCTTGGCTTTCCTTTGCTGGTTCTGTGTGAATGTTGCTGGCAACCAGAGCCTCTGGGTTAATGGACTGTTCACAGCCTCTTCCCCAGATGCCATGCCGATCTTGTGACCCTGTCCAGCATGCAACTGTCCAACCTGATGTCACTCTGGGATAATTATGGATGCAAAATAACCAAAGTGTCCTTCCTTCACTCTTCTTGGCCAAATCTTGAAAAGTCACAGATTTCTGAGTCTGGACAAGTTACCGAGCATCCAAGAGTCAGTGAGAGAGGGAGGATGAGAGAGAGGGACAGAGAGACCAGTAGATGTGAGTTGGGGGTTTGGGGGCAATGTAAATGTGATGGATCCAAAGTAAATGTTAAAGACCTGGGCTAAACATCAGCATGACCATGCCTGTGAATAGATTTACATTTATTAAATCAAATTAATCAATACTGTAGATGACTGGATATTTAAACAACAGAGGCACACTACTTGACTTCTTTTCTTTGTTTCATAGAAGTTTCGGGGCTTTGTTTAAGACATTCCCTGAGCACACTAGCATGCTGAGCATGATAACCCAACAGACCACAATGTCTCATATCAATGACATTGATAGAGGGTGAAATGTGTAATGCACTGTAAACTATATATCCTACCTGCACCATATAATCAAAGGCAAGGATAAATCTGGGTCAAGGTAATAGAAAATTAGTTATATTATAGATTGTAGCATTGCAGACATTTAGCCAGAGGGAAGCTAAAGGACTATTAAAACTTTCCTCTACTATAGTTGGAGCATTGGAGACAGTGAAAAACCTGTCAACTCTTTATTTGCTCTTTATCTCTATTGAGAAATCCCCCAGAGAGCGACTGGTCTCTTTTACAAGGGACCCCTTGTTTAGTATTACACATAGCCATAAGAAACAAATTTAAACATCAGTCGAAGCAGTAAAACTTCAAGAAACTTCAAGTGCAGTCACAGAACCAGGACCTCTAATTGCAACCCATTTTGTAAGCTGCTTTGCAAAATGGAGCATGTATGCTTGAGTGCAGTGCTTCCAAGAGCTGGGCGGCAACGAGAAACCTCTAAATTGGGCCAGTCCTGCAAATGAAACTCCAGTAAACAGTCAAAGGTTCTGTTAGGCAGTGGGTTTGGGGTGGGGGGTAACTTTTGAAGAAGGGCTTAACATGTGAAACTAACCTTTTGGTGTAACTTTCTTTTATGCAGTAATAGCCGTCCCGAAATGTGGTAGAATTTACAACCACCGGTTATAAATCTGTCATCAGTAGTGAAGTGGAGGGTACTGTATTAAATTGCATGTAGGAGCCTCGGGGGCATGCATAATTTCAGCGCTACCATAGATGGAAAAATAAAATAGAAATCATACTGTGAAAGTTCTGTTTATACCCTGATTTAGGGAGTTAATTGATTTGTTTTGACAAGAAAACAATTTTTTTTTCATAATGTAACAATACAACACAGAGAATTTTGCTGAAGGGTGTTCTAGTAAGAAGGCATTGTCTAACTGTTAAGTGGAAACATTCAAGTCGGACTCAAAATTAGTTCAACAAGGTCACATTTGAGTTGTGTGGGTTTTATGAGCCTAAATCACCAATATCATGACTGATGGTACACTGATGTGCAAAAAGTAAATCTATTTGACATGCTCCTGATAGTAACTCCTAGACTCTGAGAACATTTGTATTTTCTGAACCACCTTAATTTGTGTGTGTGTGTGTGTGTGTGTGTGTGTGTATATATATATATATATATATATATATATATATATATATATATATATATATATATACTTCTTTGCTCCTCTGCGTCGAAAGGAGCCAGTTGAGGTGGTTCGGGCATCTGATTAGAATGCCTCCTGGGTGCCTTCCTTTGGAGGTTTTCCAGGCACATCCAACTGGGGGGAAGAACCTGGGGTAGACCCAGAACTCGCTGGAGGCTATTCTGTTGCCTACCAACATAGGGATCTTTGGTTCGAATCCCCGCGTTACCTCGGGCTTGGTCGGGCCGGATATGGGTATGCGTCCTGGTCGCTATACCAGCGCCTCCTCTGGTTGGTCGGGGCGCCTGTTCAGGGGGGAGGGAGAACTTGGGGGGAATAGCGTGATCTTCCCACGTGCTACGTCCCCCTGGTGAAACTCCTCACTGTCAGGTGAAAAGAAGCGGCTGGCGACTCCACATGTATCGAAGGAGACATGTGGTAGTCTGCAGCCCTCCAGACTCAATCACAATTTATTGTCATTTCTATCGTGTACTTGACACAAAAGAAACGAAATTCCGTTTCACCCAGCCCACAGCAGTGCAACATAAAGATAAAAACATATCCAAATTTCCCAAAACACCACCAAAAACAGAAAACTAAGCACACCCACAAAAAAAAGAAAAGTTAACAACACAGTCCGTTCAGTGCAACATAGCCCAAAAATTCCATTGTCCGGATAATGAACGCCAGTCAGGATGACTGTCGGAACTGCCGGTCTGCATGGCCTAGCAGTTAGCTTAGCCTGCCCCGCTTCCGCGTCCTGTCAGACCGCCCTCGGTGTTTCCTTCTCGCGCGCTGCTCCAGACAAGGCCGTGGTTCTTGGGCCCACAAGACGCAGCAGACCAAGCTCCCTCGGCCGATCCAACGCCAGCTCTCCCAGCCATTAAAAAAAATAATAATAATAAAAAAATAATAAAATAAAAAATTCACACGATGATACAAACTTAGACGCAGTCATGGCCAAAGACACTGTATAGTCGGTACTGGGTGAAGCCGCTGCAAACGTTGAGTTCGCGCCGCCATATTCCCACACGGAGAGGGGGTGGAGCAGCAACCGGGATAGCTCGGAAGAGTGGGGGAATTGGCCAGGTACAATTGGGGATAAAAGGGGGGGGGGAACTCGCTAGAGGGACTATATGTCCAATCTGGCCTGGGAACGCCTTGGGATCCCCCAGGAGGAGCTGGAGGGCGTTGCTGGGGCGAGGGACATCTGGAGTACCCTACTTAGGTTGCTGCCATCGCGACGTGACCCCGGAGAAAGGCTAATAATGAGATTATATATATTGTAGCAAATTCGAGGGGGGGGCAGGCCGGGAGATCGTCGTCACAGCCGGGACGCGAACCCGTGTCTCCCACTCCGCAAGCAACAACGTTAACCAGTCGACTAAAGGGTCCGACCCGTTAGTCAAGGACCAACGTGTCCACTTATCCATGCATGTTACACTATACGTGCATGGATAAGTAGACCCTTTAGTCGACTGGTTAACTTTGTCGCTTGCAAAGGTTTCCCTCCGCTGACCAGTGCGTCGCATCCAGGAGTGGAACGCTCGCCATCGGCTACTGCTCACCACCCCGGATCCCGAAAAGAAACCTCATCTGTTCAACGTAGGTTATTGAAGGAGGCAGTGTCCAAACGCTCTGCCGGCTTTAAACTGGCCATTTTTCATCATTTTTAGTTAGTGATCTTATAAGTACCTATAACCTGGACTTCACCCTACTAACCGAGACCTGGCTGGATAGAAATGGCGCAGTCGCGCTTATTGAGACTGCACCTCCTGGCTTCAAATTCATCCATACCACCAGATCTGATAAGAGAGGCGGGGGAATAGCTGCTGTCTTCTCTGATTCCTATAGCTGCAAGGAAATCCCCCTCGGGAAATTCACCTCTTTTGAACACCTTGCTCTTACCATACTGTAGCGAATTCAGGGGGCAGTCTGGGAGACCATCGCCACAGCCGGGACGCGAACCCGTTATCTCCCACTCCGCAAGCGACTACGTTAACCAGTCGACTAAAAGGTCCGACCCGTTAGTCAAGGACCAACGTGCCTGCTTATCCATGCACGTTACAATACATTGTACTGCTACGGTTTTAATAATTACGGTCTATCGGCCACAAAAATCTAAACATGGCTTTATTGATGAATTTTTGGAGCTACTGTCTATGGTTTCCACTGATTACGATTGTTTCATCCTGGGTGATTTTAATGTTCATGTTGACAATCAAACAGACCCCGATGCTAGAAACCTAATTAGCTTACTGGAGGCATTTGCTCTCACTCAGCATGTTTCCGGACCCACCCACAATAAGGGGCATACTCTAGACTTAGTCATATGAAAAGGACTTAATATTACGGTACCCCGTGTCATGGATTTTGCTATCTCTGATCACTGTTGTATATATTTTTGATGTGTCTGCTCTTCCTGTACAACAGAACAGCACTCGAATAATCAAAAAAATGCTTCATTGATAATAACACAATTGAAACCTTTCAGAAAACCGTAAATGAGTTGTCACCGTTCATGTCATCACAAACTGAGGATCTTGTGAACGACTTCAACTCAAAAATACGGAATATCTTTGACAACACTGCACCTGTTAAAACTACAAACATAGAAAAACAAAAAGCCCCCTGGAGAAATGGAGTGGTTGTTAGGCAGCTTAAGAGAGACTGTTACCAAGCAGAATGACAGTGGAGAAAGACTAAACTTCAGGTTCACCATGAAATTTACAAGGACAGACTGAACAAGTACAGTAAAGAAATGAAACAGGCCAGACAGTCTTTTTCTCTAAAATCATTCATGGAAATATTAACAATAGTTAAGTGCTTTTCTCCACTATTGACCGACTTATTAATCCACCATCTCCAAACCCATCAGAGATGCTGTCCACTGAAAAATGTGAGCAATTCGCTACATTCTTCAATAACAAAATTATTGCCATTAGACAGAACATTAATGCCTCAAGATCCAGTAATGAACCTACCCTCCAGTTCTCCAGAAATATCACTGGTGCCATGTCTCAGTTTGACACTCTAGACCTTAAAAGTCTAGACAATATTGTTAAGGCAGCTCAGGTCGTCCACCTGCTGCTTGGATCCTACCAAATCTTTTAAAAATGTTTTTAATTGCTTAGCACATGACGTTTTAGAAATTATTAACTACTCTCCTCAGGCGGGTATATTTCCTGCAGCACTTAAGACAGCTGTTGTTAAACCACTTCTGAAGAAGAGTAATGTGTTTACACCCCAAGTAGATGGAGCGCCCTGCCTGAAGACCTGAGAGAGGCCCCCACACTGGACACATTTAATAGCAGGTTAAAAACCTTACTTTTTAAAACAGCCTACAGCTAAATTCATAGTGTGTGTGTGTGTTTTATATATTTTGCTATTTTTATATATCTGCTCTGTTGTTATTTTTATTTAATCAGTGTTTATGGAACTTTTACTTATTTACTTTACTAACTCAGTTTTTAACTTGTTTGTACTTTTCTAAAATTTGCCTGGACTTTATTTATTTTTTGTGAGGGGGGGGTTTATTGATTTCATTGTTTTATTGTGTGAAGCACTTTGTGTTACATTTGTTTGTATGAAAAGTGCTATACAAATAAAATCTGATTGATTACAACCAATGAGGGAGGGGCTGGGGCTCGATTTGAAAAAGTAAGGGCTTAAAGAACCGGGGCACTGTTGGAATAGCATACTTTTAAAATATAACAAAACAAAATAACATCCAGTGGGGTACTTTACATACATCATCTAGTGGAGTGGGTTCAGAGCACAGCTGAAAGAGCAGACAGGCAAAACATAAAAATAAAACATCCAATAACGGTCATCGCATGTATATTATCCAATGGGGGGGTGGAATAATAAAGACAATGGCTTATTTGTAATTGCAAAGCAGATATTTTTTTCCGTGTCTACAGCTGGTGGCCAATTCATTTCTACTTTTCAAGGTAGACATATCAGGCTTGCAAATAAAATATTTCTATGATATACACACAGACACACACACACATATATATATATACATACATACAGTGCTGCTTGAAAGTATGTGAACCCCTTGAGCAGTTTAGATGTTTCTGTTGTTTTACCATGATTTTCTTATTTTATCATCACCAGTTTTTATGTATGAAATGTCAGATATATGTTTATCAGTTGCAGGGTACTCGTTTAGTGGGACTTGTTTAAGTAGCCCAAAAACTACATGAAACATGGAATTAGTGTATGTGTAAAAGTAAGTGAACCCCCAGCTGCATTGGTTAAGTCAAGCAGGTAACCAACCGACTGTGGTGAAACACATTTGGGTGCTTAATTAATAATTTAAGCAGACCAATGAAATGAGACATCCTTGGGAAAGGGTTTGGCCTGCACTAATTAAAAGAGAGAGGAAACCAA
>NC_079221.1:24274382-24326882 GCF_029633865.1 Lampris incognitus
AAGCAGCCCCCCCCCCATACCAGGAAGCCTTACAAACATGTGGATATAATTTCAGACTTAAGTACAATCCACCACCAATTAGCAACAGCCAGCAACAAACAAAAAAAGCGCAACGGAAGGCAGAACATCACCTGGTATAAGCCTCCCTACAGCGACACTGTGGCCTCTAATATTGCAAAACAATTTTTCAAGCTTTTGGATGAGTGCTTTACCCCAGACCATCTATTGAGAAAAATATTCAACAGAAACACTGTCAAAAGGAGCTACAGCTGCATGCCAAATGTTCAGCAGTCTATTTCATCCCACAACACAAGCATCATGGCCAAGGCACAGACCCCCTCACCGCAAACAAGCACCTCCAACTGCAAATGCCGTGCTAAGGCATCGTGTCCTCTAGAAGGAAAATGCCAAACAGAGGGAGTCATCTACCAGGCATCGACGACAAGAGAAGTCACCTGCAAGGTGAACACTTACGTGGGATTAACAGAGGGCCCTTTTAAAATTGGGTTTAACGCCCATATGAGTATCTTCAGAAATGAACTTGCAAAAAATGTAACGGCCTTAAGCTGCCACATTTGGTCATTGGTAGACAAGAATATCAGCTATTCTGTCTCATGGAAAATCCTGGCAAAGAGTAGTGCATATTCAGTTAGAGGTAAAAGATGTAACCTGTGCTTGGCAGAAAAGTATTTTATTATTTGCAGACCTGATATGTCCACCTTGAATAATAGAAACGAATTGGCCGCCACTAGCTGTAAACACCGAAAAAAATATCTCCTATAACTATAAGTAAAATGTATTTATTATTCTACCCCCCCTTTAGATGATACACATATGACATTTATTAGAGGTTTTTTTTAATCTTTTAATATTTTAACTGCCTGTCATTCCAACTGTGCCCCAACACCACCCCACCACATGATTCACATAAATGACCTTGTTATATTTTTAATGTACGCCCTTTCAACAGTGCCCTGGTCCCTAAATGCTTTTCAAAACAAGCCCCAGTCCCTTAACCCATTGGTTGTAATGTTTTCTACCCCTCCATTGGTTGCTGTGCATCATAAATACCTACCCCATTGGTTGTTATAGTTTAAATGCTCCCTCATCTGATTGGTTGCTGTCCAACCGAAATTAGGGGCAACGTAAACAGTATGATTCTTTGTTGAACCACATTAGCAGCTGAGTGTGTGACGCACGAAACAGGCCTGTACTGCAATGTATTAAAACTTGTTTTTTCCTGTATCAGTATTGATATATATATATATATATATATATATATATATATATATTACACATTTTATTTTCCCCACCTCCTAATCTACCTCTGCTGATTCATTCCATAGTTCTTATTATAGACAAAAGCATGTTCAAAATATGATTCCTCCAGGAAGCAAAGTGGCTTACAGAGAGGAGAGAGGTGTGTGAGAGAGAGAGAGCAAGAGAGAGGGGGAGAGAGGAGAGAGTTGGAAGAACAAGCTGTAGGAGGTGATATCCTAGCGAGCCCATGAGACTCATCTACAAACATTACGCTGCACCTGTTCCTCCTTATCACTGATATGGATCCTACTCATTTCATTACCAGCTCATTTGCGCACAGGCTACCGTGGAAAAAGATCATCTAGGGTCAAATGTATTGTGCTGTGTTTAATTTAGTTGTGTTGTGTTATGTTATGCGTTTCTCACTAATATTTGGACACGTGTATATATGTGTGAATAAGTATACAGTGTGCCTGTGTGTATTATATACAAGTGTGTGTACATATTTAAAGTATATCAAATGCGTCAAGCTTGATGGTCACATTATGCACTGTGTAAAGATAATTTGGCGGTATGATCCGGCTCGTTCACTGAAATGAATTTACGACCAATTCCCAACTTTTTGTCCTGGAAAGTGAACACAGGGAACAGAAATCCACACTGGGTTCTATGACCTGAAATTAGCACTTTATTTTCCGTCTGAGGCCAGTGAACAATAGCATCCACTGAGGGACGGTGAAAGGACGGTCAGTACATGGGATCCGCTCATAGTAACAAAGTCACCCTGAGTGCTCGGCTCGCTCAACAAGCTGATCACAGCCTCACTGCTCTGGGACAACTGCAGAAGAGGGCTTAGAGAACCAGGTTAGTGTTCAAAAGGCCACTAGTTCAAAACCTGGCACTGGCAGGCAAAATGTGGTTTGGGAAGGTGGGTATATACAACCATACCCTCTCTCTTCTACTATTACTGAGGTGACCTTGAGCAAGGCTCATGACCATCAGTGGCTTCAATATAGCTGCAGGCAAAGAGCTTTTCTGTTTTCGAATGGCTTTTCTTGGAGAAAAACAGATTTAACACAAAAAGAACAGTCATGACAAGAGTGCAACATGAATCTGTGTGGTTTTTCATTGCAGATTACATTACTTTTTAACCCAGTGTGCATAAAATAGTATGTTGTTCTTAACATGTAGACTGTGAATGACATCCTAGCACTAATACCCAATACCTTAAGCCCCGTTCTGAGCCCTCTCCTATCGTACTGTAAACTATAGTTTAAGAAAGTTTATGTGGCTAGATGGGAATATCATATATCAGGTAATTTCTTCATAACTTTCATTCTTCGCCTGTACTGTGCAGTAGTTTACAATGGAATACGCTCCTCAAGTCAATGGCAATCATACAAAGTATGATGTAGAACAGTAGCTCTCAATCCAGTCCTCAGAAACCCAAAATAATGCAGGTTATTCTAGCAAGTAGTTAATTATGTTCACCTGTTGTGTCAGTATTCCAGCCATCTAATGGGTAGCTTTGTCCAAATTATTTATTTTTCATACTAATGGTGTGCAAATTTTACTACTGTTTGTCTATTTTGCTACTGTTGGATGAAGGAGAAGGAGAGGGGGAAGGCATGTCCAGAGGCAGTGGGAGAGGAGGAACAACTTTGAATGTTGGCACTATGAGGATGCTGAAGATGGAGCTGCCAGGGAAGAGGAAAAGAGGAAGGCCAAAGAGAAGGTTTATGGATGTGGTAAGAGAGGACATGCAGGTGGCTGGTGTGACAGAGGAAGATGCAGAGGACAGGAAGAGATGGATATGGATGGATGGTGCGGCTGAAAGTAGTCATATTAGCAGTAGTAGTAGCAGCGTGCAAATTTTAGCATGTGTGGTATATAAGTATGCAAATTTAGCATGTGAAAGCCATGTGTGTGCATGCTACATAGACGAAAATATCAAGTATGGAGCTTATGGTCAATAAACAATCAAAAATGTCCCATAATTCTTTGAGCCTTTGTAGTTTCCATGGAAACAGCCAACTAAACAAAAATTCTCTAATGCACTATGGCAGCGAACGAAGTGGGAGGAGCAGCAGCTGGCATTGGCAAATTTGAATGTGCATAAATTAAAGGCAAAGGCTTAATCAAAAGGGATAAAGTGAAAGCGACAAAGTTCTTCTGGTGTAACGAAGGGTCACTTCTGCCCGGATGTCGGTCTGCCAAGTGTAATGTGTGATGTTTCAGACGTGACACAACAGGTACCCAAGGCTCAAATTGAGAATCACTGAGGCCGGATTTGTTCGACAAGCTCAATAATGTGTAATATCAGACATCTAAAGATTTTCTTTTCTTTATCATAGGCTACTAATGTATATTCAGAGCCAATCTTCTATATAAACACATATTGATAATTGGAACAAGACATGTAGCTTCGACATAGACTCATGCATGCTTTGAAGTTTTGGGTATTATAAAAGTTTACCATTGTATCGAGTAAGTCACTTCTCACATCTAATTCGCTTTTCCACTATAATTATTATTATCTATATGTGGAACATGACCTTCTTTCTATTCTTTTCCTCATGGGCTATTAATTTTTGTCTTTTTTTCCTTGTACCATCATACCAATGAAAGGCCGTGTTGACTCAGATAGCAGACAGCAACACCTTGTTCAGGCAGACAGCCTGTCTTGTCAGCTTCCCGTCTCCAAGGCAACCACCAAGGACTACTGGACCATTCTCAGCAATTAGGCTCACAACTTCTTGTTCCCCAAAATAACCCTCTGCAATGGCATCATTAATAGAGCATCGGCTTTCACAATCTCCCCGTCTGGTTATCGTACAAGACTTCCGACGACAAGCTATAAGCATGGTTCACTTTGACTCTGTAAAGCTGCTTAAGGCACTCTGAAACCAAACACACTGTTAGTTTCAGGTCTGAATTTCAGACTGCAACACACCACTATTCATTTTTATCCTTAGTTTTTCATCTTTTTTACTTTAGGGCAGCATGACAGGTTATGTTAGGAACGGGGTCCTGCTCAAATCAGTTCACGTTCTCTCTGTGTTCATTTCGGTTTCCTTCTACAGTCCAAAATCATGCACTGTCAAGTTAAATGGAGACTCGTATTAGCAAAGATAACATAACTGCCGTGAGTGGTTGTGTGTTTGAGCCCTTTGATGGACAGGCAAACCTGTCCAAAGTGTCACCCTGCCTCAACTTGATATCTCTCGATGAGTGCCTGTTTAATTTAAGAAATGTTTTTGTTGATTGTGTTAGAACACAGTCCTGACACGTTCACTGGGAGGCACTTAATCTGCTTTGTTATATATGTGATATTGCAGTCATTTCATGTGGCTTCCATCTGGAACTAAATGTGAGTGAATGAGTGGGGAAGCACATTAACCATGTCAGAGGGACTGACTGATTTCATACACTGCTCTCACTAGCTCACTCACCAACAACCAGTGTTGCACTGTGAACAGATGAACTGTTAAACATGCATGAACACACACATATTATACACACACACACACACACACACACACACACACACACACACACACACAGAGTCTCTCTTTCTCTTGCCCCACAGAACTGTCGACAAACCCTTTTAACCCACTAAAGTAGGCCACAGCTAGGTCTATCAAGCATGGTTACAAATAACGCTGAGGTTGGACAGACACTCCAGGTGTACCATCAACCACCCTGAAAAGCTTAATCCCATTCCCGCAGGGATCACCGCAAAAAAACCAGTGTTCTGTCCCTGACATTTGTGCCAATGATGTATGAAAGCAGGGGATTGTGGGATATATGTCTAGACCGACAACTCTGTGTTCTAGTGGCAAATGAGATGTTTAGATATTTCCATAGTCCTAGATATGTTTTGTTTTTGTTTTTTTCATTTTCTTTTACTTTGAAATGTTGCTGTGATGTACTTCTGTCTTTATGTTGACCATCCCACAGAGACAAGTTCCTAGTGTGTGTAGACATACTTGGCAGTTGATAAACTTTCTATGCTAATCTTACTTAGTTTAGCTTAATTTAGCCTTTTGTGTCCATGTGTAGCTATGACAGCTTTGCAGAGATTGGAGCGAGGCAAGTGATAAATTGTCCTCATGAGAGCCTTGAGCGAAGGATGAAACCCCCTCATTTCTCCAATGCAGTTGCTCAGTGGTTTACTGTACAACACTGTGGTTATTCTTAGCAGATTCATGTTTCTGATGGGTGTATCTAATTTGCTCTACATCAGTCAATTTGTAATTATAATAGCTAAGATAGACAGTGGTTACCACTACCAACAGTATGTCTTCAATGGTAATCGCTATTACTACATTTTTAACTTTACACCTACTGCCATTGCTACTACCTCCCTTTGTGTTATCAATGCTATCACTTTTGAGAATCTGAAATTCTATTATCGATTGATTGATTGTTTAATTGATTGATTGATTGATTCATGCATTCTTGCATACATGCATTCTTGCATGCATGCATTACTATACTTAATCCTAGACATGGTCACAAGGGGCTGGAGACAGGAGGTACTATGATGGAAGATGCTGAGACATCCTGGACAGGTCCATCCAAGTTTGCAAACACACATTTACTCACACTCCATTTATATGCTACCTATGGGCAATTCAGAGTCTCAAATTCTCCTAGATTGCATGTCTTTGGACTGTGGGAGGAACCTGAAGTACCCAGAGGAACACGGGGGAACATGGGGAGAACATACAGAAATGCTGGGATCGCATTATTTCAGTTTTCCAAACCTATGACTCTCATATAATGTTTTCCTCTATTTTATCTCATATTAACCAATTAACCCTTTTTCTAACATTTCTCCAGGTCACAGTTCGGTCACTTTTAATAATCCTCGCTGCAAAAGGAGCCGCAGTCAAATCAATTCAGAAAGTATTAGCGACAGCTACACTCATGCTGTCGCTAATGCGTTCTGATACATACTCTCAAAAATAGCCCACAATAAAGTACATACAGTTTCCCTGCTACTGATGAAATCAAAAGCATTCAGAGTTTCTTTCATCCGTTAGAGCCGTAATGACCCTGTCCACGTTATCCGCCTAGGATCGCCTCTATCTCGGAGTGGTACAAGGGCGAAGATCAGTTGAAGAGGCTGTTTAAGGAGAGACTAGATGCATATCTGAGACAAATCAAACTGCAATCTTAACACCATGGATCAGTCATGGAGGAAATCAGCTATTTGTTTTCATTTTTTATTTTACACAGTGGGTCCTGTAGACAGGACTTTTTTGTCTCTTTGCTTATTCTCCCTTGAAGAGGAGCTGGATATTTGCTTTGAAAGATGTTATTGCTATTCCCTGAGACGGATCAGTCTGTATGAGTGGACATTCATCAGGAAAAGGATGCTCTTACTCCTAACTCATGATGCTTCACCGGTGTGTCCTTCCGTCGACAGCAAATTGGAAGTGATTGAAAAAGTGATGTTGATAGTATTTAGAATTTTTTTAGGGGGAGGTAGAAGAACATACTCCGTTTCAGTGCTGACAGCAACACAGTGACAAAAGGCTTATTTGGATATACAAGTTTAGACAAACTGTGCCAAATTGTTTGTACAACTTGACACTTAGTCTGCCGTTTGCTGTCGGTGGAGCTGAAATATGACATCACAGATTAGAGTCTTCTCTGGTTCTCGGGTGTCAAGTTTCGAGAGAAATGAGTTAACGACCATAAAATACCCAAGAACGGTTGGGCAGTTTTGCGCTGAGAGAATTACATGTGCATATTTGGATGAAAATCTCCTTTTAAATCTATCACCAGGAACTCTCGCCCTCCCCGTTCAGACTCAGTCAGCCTCTCTGACGAGCCAGCTGTCAAACACTGTTCACAGAAACTTCAAACCGCACAGCGAGTTTTCTAGTGACACAGAGCGAACTGTGTCGGCCTAATTTAAAACAACTTTCCAACGTAACTACACTGATTTCTCATTTCAGATCTAATCTTCTTAATACACAAGAATCAATAATAATAATAATAAAAAAAGACAGGCACGGGAGAGTTTTGGACAAGGTGGTGGGTCGAGTGTATAATAACCCAACTTTGTTTGCACAGTGGTCCCACATAATCTCATTACATATTTCAGAGTAGCCTGGTGAGGTTCACTTTAGGATATTATTTTCAATGAAAATGAAACACATTTAGAAAGAATGAAACCTTTAAAGTAATGACAAAATGCGTCACCAGGGCGCCTGAAATATCACCACTTTGGAGCAGTGGGGAATTTCATACTGGACTATTAAACTGTCTGTAAACCATAAACAGAGTGCTTTTCTAAACACTGGGCACTTTCCTGGACCGCACACGCCATTTGAGCCTGGAAACTGTGATGTTTGTGGCTGGAAATTCAGAGGCCGGGGTGTATCACTTCCAAGACCAGGACCTCAGGATTGATTGGAGTGAGATTTGGACGATGACCCCGGTCCATGGTACCTCTCCATTGGCTCCCCCGCGGTCGACCGGAACTCAGATGAGGGATGGAGACAACATCAGTACGCTCGTTCACTCCACCCTTTTAACACTACGTCACTTACTCTTACTCTTTCATGAAGATAATGATGATAATGACTATAATAGTAAACGTCTGGTATGGATATATGTTGTTTGGAAGTAAATAATGACATTCACCGGGGTCTTCCTAGTAGTAAAAAATTATTAAATGTGATATGACATGTAATCATTAACCATAAAATAATGTTTTACACCATTTTGCAGAGACACAGTATGCACCTTACTTTTAACAAGATTAATATTTGCACTCTCTCTCTCTTTAAATATATATAGACATATATACACACACACACATATATATACACACACGTGTTTTTCTTTCCATACATACATACATACATACATACATACATACACACACATACAAATATATGTATATTGTTTTTTGTTTAATAAACAAATTGTCAGGTTTGTTGTTCAGGCTAACTACACTGAAGATTCATTTTATATCATTTTGTATCATTTCTCTATATTTCATAGAGAAACATTTTTGACCACAAGCCCAATTTTTAGCCTCAATAGCTAATAATTCACAAATTCACAGGAAAAAAATGTGTACAGGTATCAAAGCAAAGATCAATAAACAGTGGAAAACACTATACAAAGCAAAAATAAATTAATACAAGAAAAAAAAAATTGTTTTATTCCCGTTGGCTCTCATGTCCTATTAAATATAGAGCTCTAGTCTCTCCGGCTAGTTAACTGGAAAATGCCAGTATAATGTGCATTTATACTGCCATCCAATATTTTGGTTTTAACATAACAAAAGTTACGGGGCATCTTTTTTATATTGAGAGTATTTGTGTGTGTTTATACTGTACAGCGTGACGATTTTTACATTGTTTGATGCACAATTACATCTTTATTTCTGTGTATGTGTGGGGGTGAATGCATTTTTATTTATTTTTTTACTCATATTTATTTTTGCATGTGTGCATGCATGTATTTTAAGCATGTAAAATGTCCAGCAGTTAATGTGTGCATGTTCTTTTTGTCTAGTTTGTGACTGGGTTCAAATGCCTCTCCCAGATGCCAGCGGCTGAGGCCTGCTGCTATCCAGTGACTTGGAGCCCACCACAAAGTATGTGCTTTGGCTCAACACACTGAATGATTCACCGTCTCCTTTTTTGTTTTTACATAATGAAAACCCAGAGGCAGAAAAATTATCTAAAAGATAATAGAAAATAATGCAGTCTGTTAAAAGATGGGCAGATATTGTTTTTCCTCACTTTCATTTATTTGCATTTTTTTGGGGGGGGGGGGGGGTTAACCTTAACAATGTCCAGAGGAACGACATGGTTTTTAAATGTGATTAATGTGGATTTGTCCACATTATCAAGGCCATGAAAATCCACAGTTAAAGATCACAAGTATTTCCAAAAATAAATATGTGAAAATGATAACAAATGAACCCTTGTTTGATGCAGAAAAGGCAAATATTGTTCCTGTCATTGAATGCTTACTCTGAAAACTGTTCATTGCACAATTAAAATAAATAAATAAATAAGTATAATACTGCACCAATAGTTATACTGTTCAAAAAGACAAATTCTGATTAGCTTAGATTTAAAATGGTTTGACAGTAATAATAGGAACTAAAGAGACAGTAATAATATGAATTCAAGGTAAGGCTCAAAGACAGATGTCGTCACAATTCAGATCACTGTTTATAACCCAGTTAGTAAGTCAAAATATTAAGTAATGCTAATTCATATTGAAATTGATGGATATATATACAAATCGGACCTATCTATATATCTATCTATCTCCCTCCCTCTCTCTCTATCTATCTCCCTCCCTCCCTCTCTCCCTCTCTCTCTCTCTCTCTCTCTATCTATCCTGAAGTTACCATAGAGTGATATAATGTTACCACCAGGCTTCCCATGCATGTGTGTGTGAGAGCTGCATAGTCTTTAGATGAACTGTAACATACCAATACTGTTTTGTTTTTGTTTTTTTGTTTTGTTTTTTTAATTGTGGGCTGGCGTTGCTCATGGTATTCACAGTATGTAACATCCTTAAAATATGTTTTCACTTGAAATCCTAAAGCCTTCTGGCACTTGTCTTTTAGATGTTAGGAAAAGCAATTTGTAGTTTTATTACATTTCAAGGACTGAGATGAGGCTTTTATTCAGAATGGCTTAAGTTGAGCAGTCGAGTAACTGTAGCCTCTCATTACATTACAAGTGACTGGTTGTAAGGGTGGTGGTCACAGCCGGGGTTCCCGAGTGACAAATATATGCGACAAAATATCCCTATCACTCTAATATTATTATGTATCAAATTAACCAATGGCACTTTTGCTAAAGCAAAAGGTTAAAAGAAAATGCTGTTCTACTCTCATTAGGAAATATTTCCATCAACTTTTATTTTATTTGATTCATTTCCATGTTGCTTGATGCTTCAAGTCTTGATGCGAGAAGCTGTATTTGCTAATCATTGGGAAGTTACTGGTTTTGTTTTATCTGTTATGACGCTGCACAAATAAAATGTCATTTGCTCTATGTTCTTTGTTAAACTGCAAGCGAATCATTGTTGAAAGACAGTGCAGAGCTCCCAGCACCAGGCAAATAATAAAACAATTAAATAAAAATAATTCAATGTATCATTCCATTCTTTTTTTTTTCATTCCAGATATGAAAATGCCCAGATCGAGTGCGGCGTCACGCACATGATTTTTTCTTAGCCACAACATAATTTCCCCCCAAAGCCTCTTGGCTTGACCCCACTGCTTTGCAGGTTTTCTCCAGCATCCCAACTCCTTACGTTCATGATAGCCTAAGCAGTACATGTGTATGCAGTGTCAATTGTGTGACTGTAAGTGTGTGTAAGCATCTTCGTGTATACTCTGCATGTGTGTGTGTGCGTGTTGTGTGCTAGCAGAGAGTAAAACACATTCTAACGGGGCCTACAGGTCATGACTAAGAAGCATCACTTCCGCTTCAACACCCAGAGATCCGCCAGGTCACCTTCCAGGGGTTGGGTAAACTGAGTCACATGACGAGCCCTCCCCAACAGCGCCATCATCGTCACACTCTGACCATTTCACGTAACCACCAATCCCTGACACTCACAATCACACACACACACACACACACACACACACACACACCTTACTTTTATTATCAGTAAAGTCCTTCTTAGTGAGATGACCCTCCCTCCTTCGCCTTTGTGAAAAACATACTGAAGGATGGAGAGCGACAGCATGTGACCCACAACTCAACTCTTTAATGTGCAGCTATTCTACCCATGGGGGCTTCCCTTTACTCTGCAGCCAGCCATAACTCGAAGTGCACACTTACACACACACACACACACATTATTGCACAACCCCATTCATGTGATGCAGCAAATATACAAAGACTTTCTACGGGCAGAACAGATTATTTATTTGTCCTTCTTGAGGAAATTTGTTACCAAATGTAGCAAGTACATTAAGACACAAGTTCACCTCCATAAAAATTTACTTGTGCACATATATACATCCATATACTCACACATGGGCACACAGGTAAAACCATACAATGCAAACATACATGCATGTATTCAGTGGAGCACGGGGGGCACAAGTAGATTAATTCAAACTTGCAAACCCAGTGTTTCAAATCAATAATAGGATCCAGTTGTAGGAAAATAAACAGCCTGCTTTTTTTTTCACGTATTTCATAATGACAAGAATAACACAAATGTTATTGATCTTAGGCTTGATCGCAGATATTGACCCTTCCAAAAACAATGAAAAAAATACCTCTTACCTAACAAGATGACTGATAGCAAACAATGCATACAATGTAAAACTAATCCATGGATAAAAAAGACACAATGACTCTTTCAAACATCAAATTTGGTCTTTTTCTTCTCCTAATACGATCATTTCTTTTCATTCTGATTTACATGTTTAGTTTACCAATGCAATGTTTTGCGAGGCTGCCAATTTCTTTGCTCAAGTTACACAGCAAAAAAGGGGTAACTTAGGTCACTGCAGATGTTTCTTCTGCCTCCATTTTACCCTCCCATGTTTCCATTTGACTTACAGATCCAGAGCTGTTGTCTTGACCAGCATGTCAAATCTGTTCTCATCAGAAACAATGCCGTAGAAATGTGGGGCGCTGTCGCGGCAATCTTTTGAGTTTTTAATGTTGTATGTTTTTGTTGTAACTCGTTTTAATCACTGCACCATACAGTCGTCACTGTCAACATATTACGGTGAACATGCATCCATCTTTAGGGTTAAGCAAGCAACCCCTGGAAACAGGGGTCTGAATCAGAGTGGTTAGTGGAAGCAGGAAACCCTCTCCACATAGAGTCCACCTCGGCCCCGTATTGGATGTAGAGTGGAAGCCCTTTAAGCAGGGGTTGTATTAGGATATTGGCGGTGTAACAACAGATTAACGATGGATGTTACAAAATAATTCGCCATCTGGCTTTCTTATTTGTAATCATAAACAGATGTTAGCCTATATGAAGTGCATCAGATGGAAATTAGTACATGTATTTATGCACTGACTTTTTTAATGTAATTGTCATATCCATAAAAGTCTATTTGCAAAATCGGAATTTTTTATTTTTATTAATCCTCTTTTTTTTGGGGGGGGGGGGCGTCATTAATGAAGCTTGATAGAATCTAAAAAAACAAAAAACAAGTTCAACGAAGCATTTTATCCACAGACGGTACGACTGCTGTCATTGTTCACACCTTTACATATTTGCAGTCTTGTAAAGACTTCAGCACCGGCTAAACTCGAAGCGACAAGCGAGCCTCTGCAGCATGTTTACATTGCCTGGTCAGAGTCCATAATAATTAGAGCAGACTGTAAAACTTTTACAAGTACTGTTCTCTGGTTGATTGTTTTATGTCAGCAGACATGCGGCCACATGAATGATGACTTTAATAAAAGTGGTTGTGAGAACTCGGGCATTGGCCCTGCCAAGGTCTACCAGAGCACAAATATCTGGAAAAGGATTTGGGTTTTTTTTGCCTCTCGTTTATATAATGAATCATATCAAGATGTGATAATATGTGATATTTTGAAACCCTTATAAAAAACAACAATAAAATACATTTTTTGGATACTTGTTATAATTTGTTTGTTGTAAACATAAACCTCTTTGATATGTACCCAATATTTTATCATTTTATCATAAAGTACAGATTTATTTATTTTTTTATTTTTTAAGTCATACAAAATATTATTTCAAATGGAACTTTCTTTGATTGAAAGCTTTGGCATCATAACACTTTACTGAACTAAATGTTCTATGGGTCATATTACGTAAATTGCAGAATAAGTTACCATCCAAAAAGTAGACAAAGAAAATTGGGATTGAACCTGAAATATTCGATATGATAGGCTAGGCTCTTATTCCTTTAATTGTCTATAACCGACATTTTACTTGGACACAAAATAGATTCAAGAAAGCAACAATAGTCAGGAAATTCTATAGACAAGACAGACCGCATAACTATTTGAGATTTTAGAGAGTTCTGAAAAGAAGTCGGCAGTTCTATTGTTATGTTTATTTGTAAAATTACTGCACAATTGCTAAGGAAATGCATGGTTACATTTAATTCACAGTACTTTCAGTATG
The DNA here is from genome assembly GCF_029633865.1 of Lampris incognitus. Lineage (NCBI taxonomy): Eukaryota > Metazoa > Chordata > Actinopteri > Lampriformes > Lampridae > Lampris > Lampris incognitus. Next base: position 24,287,775 of record NC_079221.1, read on the forward strand.
ATACTGCACAGTATCATCATTGCCTTTGTGTTTGGCTGCAACATAGCACAACATTTGTATGTGATAAAGTTGGCATTTAGCTGCTGTTATCAATCGATTTATTGATAAACAGATAGATGGTGGTATCATTCTCCATTTATTTTACTTAGGGGAGGTAGACAGAAAAGCATGTGTTTGGCAGGTCTTCATAGTGCACAATGAATCTAAATATATATAGTGTAAGACTCCATAAGATTACATTCCGTTTAGACTGGGGAGTGTGGGCATCCCTGGCACATTCCCGTCAACTGTTACAGAAAGAGATGTGTGATCTCTACACATCCTAGTGTATCAGAGTGTCACCATACATTACAATCAACTAGATATTCAAAAATATATTGAACATGAAGTAACACTCATTAAACTGCTGGCTTAAATGTCAAGTAACTGCCTAATGGGTCGCACGAGAAGTCGTTTTGCATTCAACAAGACATTTTAGTACAAAATAATTGCCCATATCTTCAGTCATTCCTCTCACTTTTGCTGTAATTTAGCACACACTGCGATTAAGACTAGACATTTGCTCATTATTTTTGCACTTCGGGCAACTAGTTCAAAGCTGCATACTGATAAGGACGTATTAAACTTCAGCAGGTACTCTCAAAGAATTGAAAACTAGAAAATAAAAGTTATGATAGCATAAGACTTTGGTGCTTTGAATTGTTATGACTTTTTGATATCAAGCATCACTGAGAGGCTAATGTCTTCATTAGGGGCATCACTTTGTTCACGCTAGTATACTATTGTAAATCCTAGGTTGTTATGAAACAGAATAATGATTGGTTGCATCAGCAGAGGATGGGACCAGTGGCTGAATAATATATTTCACAAATGTGCACTTGTCTCAAACCTAGACTGATATTATAGAAGAGGATTATGTTGAATGAGAATGGGAATATGAGGCCTATGAATGTAATACTAAATATTTTTGGTTGAAAGAATAAATATTTTATGATATCAGGACATTGACAGTCTTGATATCATGGTTTTATTTCTGTCAAGTCAGACTTAGCTCCGGGTCTGATGGCTCAATGGTCCCATCCTTATTTCATTTTTGGCCGGTCTTCCTTTCCGTTTCAAATATTTTTGCTTTTAGCACTTTGATTTCTTGGTGATTGTCTGTTAAGTGAATCAGACATGTTCTTTGCAAATATTGCTTATCTTAAAATAGAGTTTAGTGAGGGTGTGACAATATCGTCACTCATTGTTTGAATTATGTGGCATACATGGTGAAGAGACTGTGTTGGAACATAGACCTGTTCAGCCACACAGTTTGCCCATCCATGTAAAAACCGGAAAGTACAACTTTTCATATTACATGACCTTCTTTTAGAAAACGCCCACCACCATCCCCAAGTCCTCTCCATGCCCCATTTAATAAATGAAAAATAACACCAAAGAAATGTTCAGACAAATAAGACATACCACAAAAGTCAACCTGACTAAAAGCATTGACTTTTGATTGAGCGCCCCCCACACCCAACGCCACCCCTGACCTATCGAATGCATGTGTACAGAATCCAGTATAAATATCATTCAACTTCAGCGGTTGCACCCGGTCAGGGATGCTGGCGTACTCGTTTGGTCTGAGTCGGCCTTAATTCCTTCTGTCAGGCAGTAATCAGGTCTGTTTCACATAACGGGCCATTAGTTTAAAGAGCAAATCTGCTTTCGGCACTGCTGAGAATGGACAGTGTGTGTGTGTGGGGGGGGGGGGGTGAAGAGCCGTCACTGTGCCAAGGCCCAACCCGGCAACATTAGGGGCAGTGAGAGAGAGAGAGAGAGAGAGAGAGAGAGAGAGAGAGAGAGAGAGAGAGAGAGAGAGAGAGAGAGAGAGAGAGAGAGAGAGAGAGAGAGAGACTTTTAGAAAAGTAGAGAGCTGAGTGGGGGGGTAGGAAGAGGTTGCGGTGGGGGGTTTGATACGGTAGCGGCAGTGGTGGAACTCATCAGATCCATTGGAGTAAGAAGGAGTCTGACAGGTCAGAGTGTGCCCTGGAGATGTTTCCATTTTAACTCCATTCAAATCTGTAATCACTGGCCTCTGCATGAACCCGCTCTTCTTTACCGTGTACAGGAGTAAATTTATATATATACGTGTGTGTGTGTGTTTAAATATATGCATATGCATGTAGGAACACACAATAAGCCCAGGAGGAAAATAAATAAATAAATAAATAAAAACCTTCCAAAAGGAAATTGAATAAGTGGCTTCGAATGACATCTTTTCTTCAAAGATAGGTGACCCAGGTTTATGCATCGCCCTCAGCCCCTGCGGCTATTAATATAATGGACCTCCTTGCTTGGCTCTGCCACACAAATTCATGCTCTTCCTCCGACTCTGTGGTCATGACACAGATAGTGGCCCCTTTCAACTTCAGGGGTTTGTTTGTACAACAACAGCCATAAAGAAAACAAAGAGAGACAGAAAAAAAAACCCTACCAACGAAAGACAAGATGATAACAGTATGCCGCCATCCGCCGGCCTGGCCGAGGCCACAGAGATGTCACCGTCTCCCGCTCGGGTCCCATTGGATAAACTCTCGTAGTAAAGCCCAGCTACTAGATCACGGAAATGCAGTGTGGCAGAGGTCACAGAAATATCCAGTTTTGTGGTGACGCAGAGCACGAGATTCAGCGAAAGCTAATCCATATATATCTGAGAACATCACCCTTATAGGGGTTGTGTTTTCCTGTCCGTCCATGTCTGGTAGAGAGGAATAAGGGGAGGGAGCACATAGGTTTAGGCCGAGAACCCCTCCTTGCCTTAATAGCTTGAGACAGAGCCAGCATTTGCTTTCATCTCTCAGGGGGAGCACTGACAGAAACAATTCTCGTTTCTCCTGCCCTCCTTTGCCTATCTAAAAATGTTTACGTGGGTGCGTATATGTCTCCTTTTCAATTTGCGGGGTTCTGTCAGTACCACAGGGGTGAGGATGGGACTCGGCGAGAAAACCGAATGATAAAAAGGAAAGGAAAGAAAAGGGCAGCTACCCATTTGGAGGTACTGTTCTATTGCACCTCGTGTCAGAGAAATAAATGATAGGGAGATGGAAACGCAAGCTGAGAAAAATGAAACGCTCAGGAAGGAATAGCTTTCCTTGATGAGGCAGCTCATTTGTTTAGGTCTCTCCATCGGAAGAGTTTTCAAAGTAGCACTGCAATAGTGATATTCGCCAAACGGCAACTGAACAGGTGGAGGGCTGGGTAACTAAGGATGAAATTGTTCCAAATAAATAATTATCTTCATATTTCGGGCAATTATCATAGATTATTTGTAGCAACCAGTATATTAGAAAACAGGCCTGGAGGGTCCCCCCCCCCTCTGTAATTTTTCTCTAATTGTGTTTACATTTGTACTAAAGTATGTGGGTGATCAGGTAGCATGTTGTTTTTTTCCTTTCTTTCTTTCTTTTAAGGGAGTTGGTATGCGGCTTATGTTCTGCGGGTAAACTGTACTTTCCGGAAGCTCTTTTTCCAACAGCGCCTCCTGGTCCGCGCCCTTGAGCCTCCTCCGCCCTGTCAGCCTCATTCAGCGAGGGCCCCCTCGACCAGCGACATGGCATTTGCACCGCTGAGGAGAATGTGAGCTAATGAAAGTGTAAAGCCTGTGTTCACTAGAGTATAAAATTCACATTTGGCCAGGGCAGGCTGTGCAATCTGATATTATGAGCCCGCCGCAGAGAGAGTGAGGGCTTGAAATAGCGCTCAAAGAAAAAAAACCAAAAAAAAAAAAAACAGCCAGACAAAGAGAAAACGAGAGTTGGTACGTGGGACATAAGGAATGTTGGCGCCTGTTCGCAAAAACATTTATACCGAAACGCTCGATCCAAAACCAGAGTTTGATTATTTACACTGAACAACAGGCACGCTGCGGGTGTAAGAGCAACAAAGACTTACGTTTAAAGGGTTTAAAAAAAAAGGTGAAATGAGATCGTGGGACAAACTGGAGGAACCAATGCAAAAAGACAGTGGCGCAGATCGGCGTGAGACCTCAGCAAAGACGCGAAGTCGTCAGACAGGAAGGTCGCTGTGCGAGAGACGCAAGGTACTGTACACCGCCATCTTGTTTTCTAGTGTGCATGGAGGCAGCCGCTCGCCCTTATTAAGCTGAGTTTAGCTGTGGACCGAAATGAGGTCAGAGGCAGCGAAGAGACATGACGCAAACATCGACAAAAAAACCCTCCGTGTCCTGTTATTTTTTTTTTTGGTCACGAGCGTTTCTGCACACTGTCGTCTGTTCTTAATGATGCCCTCTAATGAGAGAACAGGCTGTAATGATGAAACAGCAACAGTGAGTAATTGTTTAATCCCTGTTGTAGCTTTAGCAAAACTGGTTGTTGACTTTTATAAGCTTCCATTAGCACAGTTGATATAAACCATCTTACTTCCCACACTACATGCTATAATCTTTCATGATCTTAACGTTCAGAATCTGAATTTAACCACGACCACCTGAATAGCTTTAATGTTTTGTTTGTTTGTTTTTTTTAATGATGGAGATTTTAAATAGTGAAATAGTGGGAGCAAATCAAAGTAGTGGAATTGCATCTACATTGTTGTCAAAACACTGAATTAAAACATTGGAGAACAAGTTCCTTGGAAACGATGGGTACTCGTCAGCCCCCGTTGAAACAATAGTCATGCTTTCATTAGGGTCAAAAGTTCGTCCACATTATCACTGGCTGACCTATTTTCAGACACTGAAACTTGGGAATCCATCCTTCACTCAGCAGTTTGTCTTTTTATCCTCTCTCTGTGTTAGCATTCAAATTACTTTTCACTCATTTCCCTCAATTACAAAATATTGGAACATTTCATTTCTAGCACTATAAACTAGATTCTTTTTTTAGATATATGTTTACATTTGATTTTATTCAGCATAATCTTGACCTGATACCACCATACTACATTTAGAATTTGTATCACTACTACTACTACTACTGCTAACAGTAACATTACTACTACTACTACCACTTCTACTACTCCTATTACCACTACAGCTAATACTAACACTACTTCTATTACTACTACTGCTACTACCACTACCACTACTATTACTACTACTGCTAACACTAACATTACTACTACTACCACTTCTACTACTCCTATTACCACTACCGCTAATACTAACACTACTAATACTACTACTGCCACTACTACTACTACTACTACCACCACCACTAACAATGCTACCCCTACTACTACTGCTGCTACTACTACTACTACCACTACCACTACAACTACTACTACTACCATTACTACTACTACTACTATTACGACTACGATTATCAGTGCTACTACTACTACTACCACTACCACTACAACTACTACTACTACCATTACTACTACTACTACTACTATTACGACTACGATTATCAGTGCTACTACTACTACTACTACTACTTATACTAGTCCTATTTTCCTGCTTTTTACCGATGTCATCTTATTCAAAAGGAACACTGCTAAAAATTAAAGCGGCAATACAAATTTTTAAAAAATATTGACGACAAAACTGAATATTGAAACACCTGTTTTTCTAAATTGACTATTTTTACAGTATTAATTTTTACATTTTCAATTATGGAACAGAGTAAAAGACAACACAGCGAAGGAAAATTTTGAATAGTAAAAATAATTATAATACATTTTAAAACAAATAATAAAGAAACGTAACAATCAACGATCAACTATTTACACAACTTAAATAACAATTACATATGGTGAGACTTTATATTGTATAAATAATAATGCAAAATTTTGATGGTTATGTTTTTCTAAATTTACTGCTGTTACATTGACCAGCAAAACTGAAGTGCATCGATCCCCTACGTTCACACGGCCTCCCACCCGGACATGGTATAGGTTATGATAGAAGCACACGCATTGAATGACAAATGCCATTAATTTCCAACCTCGTCGGGATGATTCATCGTTAAACATCATCAGTCTAAACTCAGGATCTTCCTGCTTTCAAATTGTGGGCAGGAGGATGAGCGCCTGATAAAAGACGGGGTTAGAGGTCACAAAGCCAGAACAACCAATCGTCTTGGCTATAGCTGCGTTTGAAGGGGAATCCTGCACAGAGTGAGCTGGTGGGGCGCCCTGAAGAGCCAAACCAGCAATTATCATCAGGCAGGAACATAAATTACAGCCATACCTTTATGATTGCAGACTATCGTGTTTCACCGGGGCTGTTTTCATACAACTGGAAAATAGGAACTCCACTGTTCGTCTCGTGGAGCACTCCCCCCCCCATCACATACATTATTACATTATATCACTTACACACACACACACACACACACACACACACACACACACACCCCTAGCCGTATATGCGGCATAGACAGTAGTGGGCTCTAATAGAAAACTCTTTTTCATGAAGTTAATTCAGCTTTTATGTAGGTCAGCATGTGCCTGACTTAATGCATCAGCCTCTTCAGCTCTGGGCCATAATTACATCTGTCCTGGGACGCCGCTCATTTGCTACCTTTGTTTGCAGTGGCATTGTCTGATGACAGTCTTGTTTTTACATAGCCAGGAGAGGCCGGGGTAGGGTGCATGCCCCAGGTCTCAGGTGAGGAGGCCAGTCAGGCTCGGTGCTTCAGCGTTTAGCTAGCATCTCTACGAAGTGTCCCATCAACAAATGCGCTAAAGCGAGATATGGGATGCCCGACTCCCGTAATCTCATTTACCCACCTCTAAAGGCTGAGAAAGGGTTTGAGTATCATAATATCATAGGATATTTCATAGCAGGTAAAATCTAATCAAATAATTATATGAAGATAGGGTCTTCAAAACAATTTTTAAAGCACGATTTTTTTTTTTTTTTTTAATTAGGTTTGTTTGTTGATTCAGGTTTGTTTGTTTGCCTTATCACTAACTGAAGGGTCTTGTTATACCCACAGTTTTGAAGCACAGGACACTACATGTACAGATAAAGTAAATAATGAATGACATAAAGTAAGAGGACATATAGGGAAGCAGAAAAAGAATGTATGTTGTTATGCATTAACCTCAAATGCCTGACAGTCTTGACTTACATTCACTTATCTGGATTTTTTTTAGTTGACATCATCGACAATTTCTCCAGGATTGTCATAATCATGCAATATTAAACTTTACATTTTATGTCATCTAATAAATAGAAACCTGAGATTTATATTTATTGAATTCACTGTTGTATATCGTCAGAAATACAGAAAATAACAATAAAACATATAAAAAGAAAAAAGGTACAATAAATCCTTGTCACATTTCCATATTGTACATATTTTAGACTGGTTAAATAAATTATAATGAAGAAAAAAAAAGGTTTTTCGTGTTGTTTTTGCCTGTAAGATAAAGAATAAATATTACATATTTGCTGCATAATGATGACAAATATTTTGATAACATGTTGGGTTGCACTGTGAAATTTGGAGGAAAAAAAGTCTGCACATCATATTGCAATGTAACTAAATAGCTCGTTAAAAACAGAAAAGAAAAAAAATGTTACAAAAATAACTTGAAATTTTCTTTAATAAATTTGCTAACTGCTTTTTGCCATTTAAATATTACTCATTAGCTTGCAAATACCTTGAATGTGACTCCTCTGACATAAAAATGTTCGCATCTGCTTGTTTTTATTTGCTTGAACTCACGAGTTACTATTTTTTAGAACTTTGAAAATTGACGATTGATAAAATACTCTAACATTATGTTGTTGTTGTTTGTGTATATGTGCCCTGAGGGTATCAGGTATTATTAACACGATATCCAACTATGTACTATTTACTTTGAATATTACTTGAATTATTTGCACCGTCATTTTGGATTGCACACTTCTGTTCGTTGTTGTTGTTGTTGTTGTTGTTGCTGTTGTTTTGAGTTAATATTCAGTCAAAGGTTCAACAGGATTTAGCTCTTAACAAATTAAATTAATACAGACTAAACTTTTATGAACACAATTTAAAAATTCAAAGTGATTTTCTCATATAAACAGTATTCTTACAGAATACTATACTATAATATAATATAATATACTATACTATATCATACTATACTATTAAAGCAAAAGTGTACATTTTTTATATATATTCTTACATATAAACAGTTTCTTAGTGCAACAGACAGACTTTCATTTTTGTCATTTTGGTGGATACATAATTTGATTGCATATAAATTTAGTCACAAGACGGAAATGCAATTTTTATTTTTTATCTTTACTGTCGAATATTAGCTTATAAATAATAGCAATGAAATACAACATCAGCACAAAAGTGTGTTTGCTTCCAAGAGGTCAAATTGGAAAGCCTTTTTTTTTAACCATTATTTATTTTTTATAAGTGTTCTGGTAATGTGCCGAAATTGCATGTCATTTTGTATAAAAGTTTTATTTTCAAGGAGAAAGCAAACATTTTAAAGAGAAAAAAAAACCATTCCAGTTTCTGTTTTTTTTTGTGTGTGTGTCTCTTTCCACTTTTAGTATGAATGTTCTCAGTGTGTTTCTCCCTTTGGTGTCTGAGTGGGTGAAAGTGGCCGGTCAGAGGGAGGTCATTCTCCACCAAAGCCAGAGTGAGAGAGAGAGTGAGAGTGAGAGTGAGAGTGAGAGTGAGAGAGAGAGAGAGAGAGAGAGAGAGAGAGAGAGAGAGAGAGAGAGAGAGAGAGAGAGAGAGAATTAGTGTCTACTTTGAACTGGAGGGGGACACTCACAAACACACCCTCATGTACATACAAATCAAACTCACCTCCTGATATATTTTCTCACCACTGTGATACAAGGGTATACGAACGATGTGAAGGACAGATTTGAAGAAGAAGAAAGAAAAAAAAACAATGCACTTTTCTAGGGTACTCTGCGGGTCACAGTGTACATACATAGCTTTTCAACCGGCAATTCCCAGACAAAGTCGCTCTACCCTTTTCCATCACTTCTTTAAGTCCACACTTGAGTCGTAGTGACAGAGTAGTATTTTCTCTGACACGCTGCCCCCGGTGCTTTTCCATGTCCTCGCCCTGTGCGGAGGAAAGTTCACACTTTATACCAATGATTGCCTCAGGCCTCTTAACCTTATACAGGAGAGGAGGGGATTCAACAGGTGGGCACCTTGGACCCATTTTATTTAGCCTGTGGTATTCATTTTCTCTCCCTAGCTAGTATGTAGGCGAGGAATACTGAGTTGAAATAGTGTGAAATCCCTTTTAGACCGTCACAGTGAAGCTTTTGAAAGGACTACACTTTTTTTTTTATTATCCCATAATAAACCACTTATTCATGGGTTCGGTCTGAAGCAATATTCTTGCAAAAAGTGGTACCTTGTTCGTAAGATTAATAAAACAATAAATGTCATTCTCATCAATTAGAATAAAAGAAAACACAAACACACTCTTATACATGGTGTAAAACTAAATAGGGTTCAATTCAATTCAAGAGTAGGCTAGTTAGCACAAATTAGGTATGTATTTAGTCACATCATCTGTGGTAACATTTGGTCTTGCTGAGATGTTAAAGAGTTTAGACTTATACTACTAACACATACAACAAAATGCAATGGTTGAGGACAAAGAAACGCATCTGCTCCTCTCAAAATGTTTTGTAATCAAGCTACGTTTAGCATTTTTAGCATATCAACAGGGGAATTGCTTATGTTTTAAACTTGATCTTATCAACAAAAGTGGATATGTGCATGCAGCATCTAAATGTGTGCATGCCCAGCCAAGACTCAAACCCGTGCTTTTCAATGTCTGAAATGTTCCACTGGTGGTCTAGGAGCCAACAGGCTGACATACACAGGAAATGGATGCGTGGCATAAGATGCATACCTGAGGTGGCATAGCATGGGTTAACAACGACAAGCTCAGTTACTGTTATTGACAGTATTTATTCGATCCATGGCTTAGCTAGATGTGTACTCAAGTGTGCGGGTTCAGCTAGCAGTTTTATGGCACCGAGTTTGTACGGTAGACGGCACACTCTCTGCACATCAGATCAGTAGCGGCCTAATGGTCGCTCTTGGATGTGACACTATTGCGGCGCTGTGTGGGATGTGCAGACGAGCTGACCGAGCACTCACCTCTCTCTGAACACTTTATTTATTTATTTCTCTGCCCCTCCCCTCGGCTTAAAGCGCTTTTGTAAAGCTAACCTACATAACAGCTTGGTGCTTTGGCAAATTCGCCAACCAGGCTTCCTGATACATATGATGAGGGCGCTAAGGAATGAAGACAATGGAGGCTCAATCGATTCTCGGCGGCCCAGATCATTATTAAAATATCACACAGCTCCTTGATTGAGCTGTATTTAGTTTAGCCACTGAAGCACGCACACATATTGAACAACCAGGCGGCTTAATCAAAATCAAATTATTTCCATATCATAAACTAGAACTCCCAGACAATTGGCGTCATCATTTTATTGGAATGATTGTATTAATTTTTGTAATTTATGTTGAAAAAGAACACACACACACACACACACACACACACACACACACACACACACACACACACACACACACACGTGCACACTTTGAAATCTCCCACTATGCTCAATGAATGATAAATAAAGACTTAGTTGCTAACAGAATATGAATGTGTTTCGGGAATCATTCAATAGACAAATGGCTTTTAAATTCATTCTGACAGATTCGACCCTGACAAAGGAGAGGCATGCAATTATATCATAGCAGCGCAACCTGGCCCATGTTAGTTAGTGCTTTGCAAGCTGTGCTCGACAATATTAGGAGGTGAAAGGTTCACAACAGGCTTGGAGTAAAGGATTTTAGAGGCGGGGCTGTGGCCTCAGAGGTATTATGGCTTTAATTCTCTCAAGGGAGATGAAGAATGAGAAGGCAGCGCGAGGGAATAAGTCCAGTTCTCACATAAGACACGCATCTCACCTCCAACAACCACTTCACACGTATGTTCCAGAAGAAGGGGGTAGAGTTTGGGTCATAGGACAATTCTCTCTTGAGACAAATCCAGAGACAGACTGGGGCCTATGGTTTATATGTAGGGCGGTGGTTACTTTTGGGGCAATTATGGGCCAGACTCAACCATGGGGCACACTTATTGCCCTGTTGATGGCAGTAGTGTCCCAGGCAAACACCACATGCAAAAGCAGGGCAAACACAGATTACTCTATTAGGGATTTCCATAACTGGGTTAGTGGTTGTTGTAGTTCACGGCACAGAAAAGAGTTTTTGAGGGCTTCCTATGGGAAATGCACAAAGCAACAGTGTCTAAATTTGAAGAGGCATCTATGAACTCCAAATACTAAATAACATCCATCTTATGATGAGTGTATATATCAGAAATAAAGAAAAAGTAGCAAACATTAGCACTGTGACAGTCTGAACCAAGGATTATAAAGTGGCCGTGGGTCGAGTTGAAGAAGTCACATTAGATAGAAAGTGACCATTCTTCCAGTACTCAGCAATGCTTCTGGCGTTGCCACCATTGTGCCATCGCCATCTCTGCTACATCGGCCACCACGATGAACTCCAGATGAACCTGTTCTGTATCTGTGGGAGCTAGGCAGATCAGGCCATCTCATTGGACAATGCCAGCATTCCATATTTTGGAGATTACAGGAGACAGGTTTGAGCCAACCCACTTAGAAATGCCTGTTACCATTGCCCTAGACCCCTAAGTATGAGAATAACCTAATCATTAATGTTTAATTATCTCATAATAACCGTTTTCTTTTTCACTTAGGTTTTGGGATACCAAATTGATGAAAATTAGGGGACTATTTGCTGCACTTGTGTGTATTTTGGCTCCCTAAAACATTAATTGTGTGCTAAAAACATAAGTGATGGAAATATGGAAATTGTGTGTTATTAAGCTGTTTGGGCTCTATCCAGGGCTGAAATATGGTATATGGAAAACATTCAAACAGCTGTACCACATGCTGTTCTCCGGTGTCCTTTTTTTTATCAGCTATAGCCGATAAGATTTCCTTCCACTCAAAAATTATTTCCGTGCATGTTGAAAATATTAAAACAGTATCAAAGCTAACCCTTTAAATAGTTTGCAGATGTGTCAATGTGATTATGTTGCACTACAGCAAGTATCCAACTTTCACCACCATAAGGAAAAAGTAAATTAGAATTTTTCAAAAAGTGAATTAGAATTTGATTTAAATTATAATAATTGTAAGAATATAGTAGTGATTAGTTGCATCAGAGCCCAGTCCAAATTAACTCAAAATTAATTTAAAAACATGTATTTCTAAATTGTGTGGGTATAATATGTAATCTACCTTTTTTGTAATTTTTAAATAATTTATTTAAAGATATATATGCATATAGTAAGTACAATGATGAATAATTTTAATTTGTTTGGGTAAAGAAAATCATTCATGAGAGCCTCAAAAATATTATTATTATTATGATTATTATTATCAATAATAATAATATAAACATATAACAATGATTATAATAATGACCATTATATACTAATGCACATTTATGTTATAATGTGTGTGTATGTATGTATGTGAGTGTATTTATATATATAACATTAATGTAATAATAATGTTTATAATTATTTATATGATTATTATTATTATTATTATAGTAGAAGTAGTAACAGTGACTATATCAGTGATTATATCAAAACTTTATCGTATTATTATTATTATTATTATTATTATTATTATTATTAAGGAGTGTTCAAATTCATTATTATTTCTGATATACTATTACAGGGTACTATATTTTAAGAATTCATGTCAAAAAATTTCCAAAATAAATTACACCAAATATGCAGCCAGAAATCACTGATTGTTCACTAATCCAGACACACCAAAGCTAAGGCACAATGGCCCCTTAGTCAACCCATGCATTGTTGATTTTAACACACCAAGTTAAAAAAAACCTCTTGACCTCCTGGTCAAATTAAGCGACTCATCTAGGTTCACAGAGAGTTGAGTGATGATGATGATGATGATGAAGCTGATTTGGTTAACGGTGATGATGTGGAGGAGGAGGATGAGGTGGAGGCAACGGTTCCCTCCCACTGCCATACTAACCTCCTCCTGAACTCCCTGACGTGTCTGTCCCACGGGCCTTTTCCACACCCCCAAACTGTCACATGCTTTCACATCGTCCGTCCGTCCCACCAAGCGTTCCTCCCTGCAGCCTCCAGGAGCCATGCAACAATGTCTGCATTTGCAAACGGACCCACTGCTCCCTTTCTTTTTTGGTTCTTTGCACTCCTTTCTTTCTTCCTCACGCTACTTACTTACCTACTTACCCCCCCCCCCCCCCCAGCAAAACTGAAGCTCAGACCTATGTAGGTTGAAAAAAAATAAGAAACAACCCTAAAATTAAGAAGTATAGTTCTGGTTCATTATTCTCCTGGTATTACAATTATACACGTGAACTATGGTAATCTCCATGGAAACTGGATTTTGGATGTGTAAGGACCGAGTATGACATAAAAATGCAGTCTGTGCCCCCATACATATTCCACGTAGGCATCTCTCTACTCTATAAAAGGTAAATAAGATCTTTCTGTTGGAAAAAAATAACTTGACTGAAATCTACCTGTTTTCATAAAAAAATACTACTCAGAGTGTATAATTGCAGTCGTTGTACAGTATAGTAAGTGGCATTTATCGGTAGACAGCTAATATGTATGGTATAGTATTGTATAGTATAGTATGGAATGGCATTACAGAGTATAACATTATACTATAGTATGGTGTAGTGTAGTGTACTATAGAGTATAGTATAGTGCACTATAGTATACCATTGTATAGTATAGTGTAGTACAGTACAGTACTATAGCATATTATACTATAGTATAGTATATTATAGTATAGTATAGTATATTGCCCCACAGGCATATAGGATGTATAGTATAGTATTTAGCCTCACAGGTGTATATATTATAGTATAGTATAATATAGTATAGTATAATAATAATAAATCAATCTTATATAGTGCTTTTCTAATAATCAAAGTCGCTTTACAATAAACGGGGTGAAACAAGACGACAGATAAACATAACAGACATAGTATAGTATAGTGTCCCACAGGCATATAGGGTGTAGTATACTAGAGTGCCTCCAGTTCCTGGTTATGTGGAGTTCTTACAGTGCACTAACTGCCATGGCCATGGTTGGTGGTGGCGCAGTAACCTCGCAGTAAACTGCTTACGTTGATTGTGCCTTTTAGATCTGTTTCTCTTAAACCAGGTTTAGCATAGGGCAACAGCTGGTAGAAGTTTATGGATGGAGGCCGTTAGTGAGGACAGAAGAGGGTGGGAGGAGGGATTTACAGTCAAGAGTTTCTCTCACTGTTTTTTTTTTTTTAAGAATAATCCCAAGACTCTGACCTTTGGGGGGAAATAAAGCATAGTTGTGGCCTATGGCAGGGATTGGGCACAAAGAATTACAGGAGAGGAGTAGGATAATGCCTGCATCATTGGTCACACGACACCCTGCCAATCGGGATTATCTGAAAGTTTCTCTCTCTCTCTCTCTCTCTCTCTCTCTCTCTCTCTCTCTCTCTCTCTCTCTCTCTCTCTCTCTCTCTCTCTCTCTCTCTCTCTCTATCTATCTCTCTCTCTATCGATCTATCTTTTTGGGAGTGAGGCAGAAGTTTAGCATGTCACCTGAAAGAACTCAAACTGTAGCAAAATTTAACAAATCTACTTAATTTAACAAAACTGCAGCAAAATTTAACAAATCTACTTTGTATAAATTCTCTATATAAAAGAATGTCATGTGATTATTCAATTTTTTTTTATTTGTGAGTGATGTGTGTGCATTATTAATTCAAGAATGTAAAATTGCATCTGTGTGTATAACTTTATGACCGAAAAGTGCATGATCATAAAGTTTTTGGATTACCTTGTAGCCAAGAAAGTTTGAAACTTAATAATAATAATAATAATGATAATAATAATAATAATAATAAAAATGGGAATAGCAATAATGAGAATAATAAGAATAATAAAGGTAAAAATAAAGGTAATCATAATAACAATAACAACAATAATAGTAATATTAATGAGAATAATAATGTCAAGAGTAAAAGTTCATAAAAACAATGTGCAAATCAGTAAATAATCTGAGAGATGAGCTGATTGTATTAATTTAGTTTCAGTTTCTTTCTTACTTTGTGTTTAACGCTTCCAAATCCCCTTCATCCAGTCAGAGTCTGGCAGTAACTGTTACTGCTTCACCTTTTGTAGAGTCTGAAAATTAATTAAAATAAATGCAAAATTATCTCTTTCACTGTATATCGACAAGTTATACATCAAATTAAATGCAGGCTTACTGTACATGGACAGCAAGACATCATATTGGATACAATAAGTGCAGCACAGGAATTATGAACAGGTCATATGTAAAAACCTATTTAACATTATACATTCAAATTAGCATTTTACGTATGCTTAGTATTATATATTCAAACTGAAACAAGCTGGCAGGAAATATGTTATATAATAATATTTGTTTAAAAAATTAAAATATCAAATAGCCAATCTATAAAGGCAATGTGGCAGCCATAAAAACACTCTTGTGTTTATGCTGAAATTGAAGTTTATCAAATGAGAAACCATTTTTCACCCTGCAAATTGATTTAGTGTCTCTGCATTGTGATTGATGGACTGATAATGTGGGAAAACTGCTAAAGCTAAGCTATGCATGTGTTACCAGGCTGTTAAAGGCTTACAATGTGTGCGGACTCTGGAGTGAAAAATAAAAACACATATGTTAATGACGATGATGAATTATGAGCTTTTGACAAATGAAAAAAGAGCATCTTCCTTCACGGCACATATAACCGGAGCATACCCTGCATTTACATAATCAACCCCATTTTGTAATTGTATCTGCTGGATGGATCTTTAATGGGAGATGCTTAAATGAAAAAAAAAATCCAGAATAAACGGAGTACTTGTACATGTAATGCAACTATTTCATCGTAACTCCGAAAGAGCCATTTGAGCTATTTTCTGTCAACACACCGTTTTTTGGTGCACTTTTTTGCTGTAAAGATTCTTACGTCAGCAACGTCTGCTCTTGTCCCAGTTCCCGGCTAGCGGTCTGAAACCTGACCCTGACATCAGTGCCCATGTCATAGTGTTTGACTGTGTTGTTTGCATGACTAAAAAGTACAGAGAAACTATCTTGTCTCTCTGCATGTACGTGTGTGTGTGTGTGTGTGTGTGTGTGTGTGTGTGTGTGTGTGTGCTGTCTTAGCTGCACTGTCCCCGTCCTTCATGTTCTCTGGTTACATCCACTCTCATATCAATAATTGAACAGCTGAACTGGACAAATGGAATGATTTCTTTTAGGCATTTCTACGATTGTATTTTTAGCTGGCTTCCAATCCAACACCCCCCCCCCCATAGAAACGGAGTGCTCTTGGCAGCTTTTAAGGGAACTTATTTAGCACTAAATGCTCTGAGATCACATCTTTGTGCCCTCCATTTCCAAATGCACGTGCATATGCAACACGGGCAGACAGAAAATGCTCTTACCAATGTTATGCATTTTATTTTCCAACTATTTCTTCCGTTTCAAATCCGAGTCCAGCCGACAGAACCACAAATGGAGGCATCACAACTCACAACACGTCAATATTTTATATCGTGAAACCTCGCTTTGCATTCTTTTTTATGGTTCAAAAAACAACAAAATGGGATGAGTTGCTTTTTTTTTTTGCTACTACTTTGAATCCAAGCCAACTTCTGTACACATGCAAATACAGATGCCCTATCTATCTATCTATCTATCTATCTATCTATCTATCTATCTATCTATCTATCTATCTATCTATCTATCTATCTATCTGTCTGTCTGTCTGTCAATCGATCTATCTATTTATCTATCTATCTGTGTCTATCTATCTATCTATCTATCTATCTATCTATCTATCTATCTATCTATCTATCTATCTATCTAAGCTCTTTCTGCTGATATGCATTGAATTTGTTTTTGGGTTTTTTTGCCACACTTTTGGGACTTCTGAAAAGCATTTTTGAAATAGAACATTAATGAATCATATGGGGATTGGTACTCTTGGATATGTCTGTGTGATGGAAAATTGCCCGGATCCCTCGGTGGCCTCGTGTGTCTGTCTAGGCCGGAGCTTGTCAGTCAGTGTATGAACACAGGCCAGGGCAGTCTATCTGGGGTAACTGGGACACATCACTCTCACCCATCAGTGTTCACAGCATGGGAATGACGGACGTGCAGAAGCAGCACAGGCATGAAGCGAAAAATCCATACTGATGATCTAAGCCGCTCAGCTCCTCAATTTACCAGTAGGGGCGCTGTTGTCAGCGAAAAAAGTCTAATAACACAAATGGACGCAGACATGAGCTCGGTTAAAGAGCTCTGTCTTGCACAGGGAAACACACACGCACGCACACACACATTTGTCTATTATTCCTCTTTGGTACATAACATTGTGCCTTCTTATCCATTCCCATTAGCTGCGAGCTTCTGAAAAAGGCTCAGAGGGGAACGAAGCGTATTCCCATGGACCCTGTGGTCCGTTAAGTACTCTGAAGAACCCATCATTTTAGCCTTTCTCTCCTCCCTTTGCCTGTCCGGCTCCAGGCCCGTAATGCCACATCAATACCCCAGTAGGGAGGAGACACCACACTAATGTAAACATACAGGTCGCCCCCGTTCCGCTCCCCATGGCCGATGCCACTGTTAGAAGCCTTAACCGTCTTTTCAAACACCCCCCCCCCCCGAGCACAGAATTTAACACAAGGAGAGAAAGAAAAAGGTGAGACATGTCATCCCAATTACATTTAATGAAAGAGCGAGAGAGCGAGAGAATGAGACAGAGAAAAACAGGAGAGGAGGGCGGCGAGAAAAAAGGGAGCGGTTAAAATCGGATTGCTGGATGCTGTGCAGATGTCACCAAAACGGCAGCATGGGCATAAGTCAGGCATTTAGAAAGGCCACCCCCTGAATGGGTCTTGTGTTTTGCGGCCTGTGAGAGTGCTCCGTAGGGCCAGCGGGTAGCCGGGTGTGCCTCTCGGGATCTAATCCTTGACACCCAGAAAGAGAAAAGCAGGAGGAATTGCATTTTTCACAGTTGTTACTATGGTGGTGGAAACCCGCTGTTGCTTTTTTCTCTTAGTCTTATAAGGTATTCACCCCGCGGCGCTCCTCTGCTTGACACTGTGCTTTTTGCAGCCCCCTGTGCAACTGTTAGCCTGCAGCGAGGGATTTTTAATACAGTCAAGGTTTAGAGGCCTCTTCCACTAACGTCATTACAGTACCTCATTCAAGTCTCAAATCTTATTCAACGCCAGGGTCCGTCTCAAAAGGTGACGCCTTATTATTGCCACAAGTCAAAATCCCAGATGAGACAAAGTTAAACCACACCGAGGACAGATACACACCCACACACTACACACCCACGCTACAGCCGTGCCTCATTCAGCCCATGCAAATAAGTTGTTACTCGTATTTAGTCCAATAATTAGCTTGTATGGCTTAGGAGGGCGACTTTTCAAATTGTCTGAGAGGGGACCGTTTAAAATGAAACATTGTCATTTCATCACCGCAGTATTGTAATATGATGATGTTCATAACAGTTGTCAGATCTCGGAAGTTAATTATTCTAAAATCTTCCTGTTCAATGAAGGGCCTGCTTAAATGGAGGGTTGGGATTTGTGCTAAGCTGACAGACATTGTGGCTTAGCGTTGCTAACACAATGTGGGTAATATTCAGTAATCTGCTTTATCCAATATTGGTTAATTCACTGTTGAGTGTTTGTTAATTCACTGAGTGCTATCTGAGTCTTGCTTTGTTGTTTTGACATTGTACCAAAAAAATGTTTTTATACTAAGCTTCAACAATTCAATAGGACATCTCTCAAGTGATGCAGAGGTACAGATACGTGATTAGAGTCACAGCTGGAGAACGTCTGCCATTAGAAGACAAAAGGCAGTATTTCGGCAAACGCTTTGTCCATGAGCAAGTCAGAAGGATGGCATGAAACGTGGACCAGATTCCTCATTGTGCTGCATGCAAAGGTGTGAACAATATAAGCTGGTGGTATCGTGCTACCTCAATACATTCCCGGACTCGGGTCAATTTAGCAGGGAATTAACATGTATCCTGAGTCGTGACTTTAGGTCTAATTGATAAGGTCTTTTACTACCCATTAGAGCTACTGCAAGGTAACAAATAATAGTTCGACAGCAAGGCGTCCGTGTGTGTGTGTGTGTGTGTGTGTGTGTGTGTGTGTTGTTGTTGTTGTTGTTGTTGTTGTTGTTGTTGTTGTTGTTGTTTATTTATCGGGATCCCCATTAACTGTGCCCTAAAGCACCGCTAGTCTTACTGGGGTCCACATAAAAACAACACATTTAATACATACATTTCAAAACAAGACAGAGGAAAAACAAAAAAACAAACAAAAATAGGAAAAACCTACATTAAACTTGACAGTACACATAAGTCATCATCCAACAGCGAAGAGACATACACAAATCATTCCAATGTACAAACTGTTGAAACCATCCAGGCTATACAGTTCAGTTCGAATCACACCTTACCCTGTCCTGTATATGTGTGTGTGTGTGTGTGTGTGTGTGGTACATCCCTCCAGCACCACAGAGACTGCAGTCATACTTGGTTTCTGTCTGCCGTGGTGTTCAGCGCGTTATAACGCACTCCACTGTGTGTGTTTCAGCCAGAGGTGCAGCATATCCCTCAGAGACCATTCAAACCGTGACACCGGGAGACACATGGCAACAAAAGAGGAGCTTCTCCTCGCCCGCCCGCCGGCCTCGGAGTCTAGACGAGAGGTTGGAGGCCGATCGAAGAGGATCAAACGGAGCTAACGCTTCGCTAATGCAGATCAAAGAGTTACCGGCCCGTCTGATACACAGGGAGGATGGAGAAATTAACCGGGGCTCGATACCCAACATGCACACGCACCACGAGCTGATGAGAGCTTGACTCGTCCTGGCGAAGAACGAGTGAGGAAAATAAAAGATGACAACATGAGCGGAAAGCAAGATGTCATTTGTCCTTGGATGTTGTCTACTGAAAACTGCTGTGATTGTAGATTGTGGGGAAACAATGGCGAATCAGCCCTGGAGCCTATACATCTTGCTTTGTTCTACTTAGACCGTCGTCCCCCTTGCTGTGCGTGATGGCGGTGGTGGCGGATGGGTTGGGATGGGAGTTGGCGGCGGCGGCGGGGGGGGTGCTGATCAGGAAATCCAACAACCTGAGACCCAGTACAGACCTCACCACTATTGCAATCAAATGGCATATGGCTGTGGAACTAAAAGGCTGTCAAATTACACGATTCATTCTGTGTGTGTGTGTGTGTGTGTGTGTGTGTGTGTGTGTGTGTGTGTGTGAGCATACATTCAAATTACATGTGTGCTTTTGCTTGTGAATGTAGCATATGTTTATTTAAATCCATACTGTATGTACTATCAATCTGCAGGTCTATCTACAGTGTGCAAGTGCGTGTGTGTGTGCGTGTGTGTGCGTGTGTGTGTGTGTGTGTGTGTGTGTGTGTGTGTGTGTCCATTTCCACAAAGCCAGCAAATAGTAATGTACTCAATATCTTGTCAGTGTGTATAAAATCAGCACATTAGTGCAACTATATACATTTGCATTTGAGCATAGTTGCTCATGTAAACCAATCCCTCAGTCATTTCCCTCTATGGCCTTGGTGAAATACATTAGGACAAACAGGTAAAGCCAGGGGCGCCGTAATACCACTTAAAGAGCCTCTGTTCCTTAATAATAACCACATCTTCACTTCTCAGCTCTCTTGGATTCTCATGTGTCTGTCACCAAGCCGTTAGGTGATCCAATTTACTCCAGGATTGAAACGTTTCCACTATTAAGACCACAGTAGTGGTATTTTTTACACACACACACACACACACACACACACACACACACACACACACACACACACCACCACCACCATTGCCACCCTCAGTCCACTCTTCCACATCTGTCAGGGGAGGGAGGGTGGGCGAGACCCTCCGCCCTGTAGAATTTGGGCCGATACTGGAATTTCGCTCAGTCTGATAAAATAAACTAGGGGAGCCTGAGACGCAGGATAAATAAGCAGCACACTGGCTTGGGGGGGAGAGCAGCACTCCAGATCTCAGTGATGTAAGCGATTGTTCCTTTTCCCCACTGATTAAAAGGAGGTTAAAATACACGGGGGCTATTACATTCTACCGGAAAAATATCCCTAATCCTTGGAAAATAATCAGTGAGAGTCTTGTGATTGGCAATGGCCCACGCGAATAGGAAGAATTTTTAGGAGCTGTGCATTTTCTGTTGGAAAAACATTGGTTTTCTACATTCAGTGGGAGTCGGGTCGTTTTCTGAGGCTCGCATAGTCGCCTGCCCTCTGACAGCAGTCCCTTGTCCTGGTTGACTCATTTATTTTATGCTTTTTGTAATTTTTGTTATCGTCCTAGTTCCAATGACGGTCACTTTCTTGTTTTCAGTCTTAAAAAGCTGTTGAAAGTAGCCACAGCCAGACGGACAGATGGACAGACCGACAGATGGACAGACCGACGGACAGATGGACAGACACCACACAGACAGACACACAAACAGACACACAGACAGACAGGTGGACAGACAGCTCGACAGACAGACAGACAGACGGCCAGACAGATGGACAGACAGACAGACATAGATAGACAGATGGATGGACAGACAGACATAGACAGACAGACAGACAGACAGATTGACTGATAGACGACAGATGGAGAGAAAGTTGGGCAGACAGACAGATAGACAGACAGGTGGCTATATAGATATAAATACTTTAAATAAATTGGAGATTGTTTAGTGCTATGCCAAGCAGGTGTGAGGCAAAAATAAAATACAAACAGCAGAAGAAAACTACCAAAAACAAAATAAAATGCAAAAATGTTTTAGATCTGTAGGAATAGCACAAGTTACAGTGTCAATTATCCAGCCTATGCTGACTGTAATTCATAAACTTTCTAAATATTGCCGATTCGTAGCTTGCAAGTGTTCCCTGCAAGGGGTGATTCTGAGACACATGCAAGAAAAAGATCAATACTGAGATGGACAGCAAAAAGACAGGCTCGACACCCAGTGAAGTCCCCTGCCAGCACCAACTTTCTTTTCATCCTTCTGATGGTGGAGTGAGGACAGGAAAGATGAGTAAGAGAAAAAATTAGGAAAAGAGAAGTGAGAGAGTGCTAGATCTCAGAACTGAACTAGTGGGTCCCTTCCTCCGTTTGTTTGGAGAGGATACATCCCTTCATCTTTGCCTCACCTCCTCCTACTATACATTTTCTTCCCAGAGGCCTCTTCAGAGCACCCACAGGACCTCAAATATACCCATTAACCATGAATGAGAACATGCACAGCGAGGCTAATAGACCATGGAGAGACTCCGTACAGAAACATTAGACTTTTCCCTAGACGAAATGCTGACATTTCTGTCAAGGCAAAGGAAGACCCATTTTTATATGACATTACATTTGCCAGTATCAATTATATAACATAAAAGGTTTTTTTTTGCATCATTTTGTTTGACCGTAGCAAAAAGAGGCAACTTAAACTGTCAAAGGCATTCAAAGTGTGAGATCCACATCTTCATTATGATTGACTCACATTAAATGCCTGGTCCATATAATTTATGGTCCATGTCATTTATGGTCCTCTAAAAGGGTTTCACTTCCCTCTGCTCCACCAGTGAAGAAGACAGGCAACTTCATACTATACCTTATTTATCAGTGGCTAGCAGTGATTTTAATGTATTATAAACACTCTTTACAATATTTGGTCAAATTCTGCCTACATCCCAACGGCTATCAAGTGAGTAGAGACACTGAGAAGAAACAAATCTGGTCTCTGTGACTGCCATAGGCGCTGTAAACAGAGACAGAACATGTCCTCTCTCTCCGCCTCCTTATCAGCCAATCAGGAGAGGTCTTTGCAAGCTGGCATCGCCATTGGTCCCTACTTGCTGTCAGTCAGTTAGTTGCACATTCACGAGGCTCTCGGGCAGAAGTGAGGGGGTGGATTCTCATGCAGTGTGTTTTCAAAACATACCTAGTCTTGCTAACGTCTGCCCAGGGTTGTTTTCCCCTGCATTATGATGTAACTGTAGGGGTCATGATGTGGACATCAAGTGAATACCACAAAACTGGTTTAGCATTAAAAGGAACGGTTCAAGGTTTTGAGGAGCCTATTCTGTTGTGAGATGGCGTCCCATTAATCTGCAGGAAGACGCTCACTCGGGCAGTTTACAATACTGGAGACATATTCTTTACATTTGTTACTAGTATTTGAAATTAACAGGTTTGAAAACCTTTATTTATTTGTTTTTTTCTGAGCTTTAACATGGGAGGTTATGTGTAAAACTATGTTTTGGTCAGGGAAAATATCAGGAGCTGTCTTTTTATGCTATAGCCCTATTAGCTTAAACAAATAGAAAGAAAACACCTTTAAAACTAATAAATTACAATGGCTCAATGTACATTCAATCAAAGTATTAGTATCATAATTAAACTCACTGGATTTTCACATCTTTAAACCCATATACACTCACCGGCCACTTTATTAGGCACACCTGTCCAACTGCTCGTTAACGCAAATTTCTAATCAGCCAATCACATGGCAGCAACTCAATGCATTTAGGCATGTAGACATGGTCAAGACGATCTGCTGCAGTTCAAACCGAGCATCAGAATGGGGAAGAAAGGTGATTTAAGTGACTTTGAACGTGGCATGGTTGTTGGTGCCAGACGGGCTGGTCTGAGTATTTCAGAAACTGCTGATCTACTGGGATTTTCACGCACAACCATCTCTAGGGTTTACAGAGAATGGTCCGAAAAAGAGAAAATATCCAGTGAGCAGCAGTTCTGTGGGCGAAAATGCCTTGTTGATGCCAGAGGTCAGAGGAGAATGGCCAGACTGGTTCGAGCTGATAGAAAGGCAACAGTAACTCAAATAACCACTCATTACAACCGAGGTATGCAGAAGAGCATCTCTGAACGCACAACACGTCGAACCTTGAGGCAGATGGGCTACAGCAGCAGAAGACCACACCGGGTGCCACTCCTGTCAGCTAAGAACAGGAAATTGAGGCTACAATTCGCACAGGCTCACCAAAATTGGACAATAGAAGATTGGAAAAACGTTGCCTGGTCTGATGAGTCTCGATTTCTGCTGCGACATTCGGATGGTAGGGTCAGAATTTGGCGTCAACAACATGAAAGCATGGATCCATCCTGCCTTGTATCAACGGTTCAGGCTGGTGGTGGTGGTGTAACGGTGTGGGGGATATTTTCTTGGCACACTTTGGGCCCCTTAGTACCAATTGAGCATCGTGTCAACGCCACAGCCTACCTGAGTATTGTTGCTGACCATGTCCATCCCTTTATGACCACAGTGTTCCCATCTTCTGATGGCTACTTCCAGCAGGATAACGCGCCATGTCATAAAGCTCGAATCATCTCAGACTGGTTTCTTGAACATGACAATGAGTTCACTGTACTCAAATGGCCTCCACAGTCACCAGATCTCAATCCAATAGAGCACCTTTGGGATGTGGTGGACCGGGAGATTCGCATCATGGATGTGCAGCCGACAAATCTGCAGCAACTGCGTGATGCTATCATGTCAAGAAGGACCAAACTCTGAGGAATGTTTCCAGTACCTTGTTGAATCTATGCCACGAAGGATTAAGGCAGTTCTGAAGGCAAAAGGGGGTCCAACCCGGTACTAGCAAGGTGTACCTAATAAAGTGGTCAGTGAGTGTATACTACAATATAAACATGTTTTCTGACAGTTTTGTCAGTAAACAAAATCAAATATAGAATTTTTCTTTTTTTTTTTTTACATATTAGTGTACCTTTATAACTGACAGGTTGTGAAATGGCAATAATTTGGGAACATTTTGATGCTAACAGGCATTAAGAAATCCTTTCACAGTAAATTAGTTATACCATGCATGTACTAGGTTGGGTGTATTGATTGCATCCGAACAATAAGGCATGCATTCTGTACTGGACGGCTCTTGCCGCTATTTTGAGTGACAGTGAGATTGACCGGGTCTGGACAGAGTACAGACAGCCCATCTGTGGTGTGTCTAATAAACCTACTCAGAAGCCTGGAGGAAGCCCCATGATACGATGTGTGTGTGTGTGTGTGTGTGTGTGTGTGTGTGTGTGTGTGTGTGTGTGTGTGTGTGTGTGTGTGTGTGTGTGTGTGTGTGTGCATATGCAAACATTTGGATATGCTGGCCCGCCCTTGTGTATTTACATGCACTTATGACCTGTTTCTTAGATAATATGTCTGCACAGATTTTTTTTCTCTTTCTCTCTTTTTAAATAAGTCTCTCTTTTTTCCATGAATTTTTACCCATACATAGATACAAGCAAACACTCTAAACCTTGTTGAAAATTAGATGCAGCCCTGGGGATAAAGGGGCACGTCTGGCTAACAAGCTCTGTTCTAACCCAGAGGCTCAGTGGTGGGCTCTGGTCACAGGCCTTCCAGATGGACCCCCAGTGCTGGACGAATGAAGCCTGATGGCTGGACTGGACTAAGCCAAGCTCCCTTTCGTCAGCTCTTATCCGAGCCCAGACTAGGCCCAGAACCAGAGGGGATCTGTGTTACCCATGCCCTCCCTTTGGGTTTATTTTTCTGTTGGTTCTCTCTCTCATCTCTCTCTCTCCCTCTCTGTTTCTTGTTCCATCTCCCTCTTCCTCTTCATCTCTGTATGACTGACAAGTTTCCAGGTGGCAAAGTAGCGCTGGCCACCAAGACCAAGGGAACACCGTTCTGTCTGTGATACACTCTTTTATCGCTTACACAAAACAATGCCGAATGTCAGTTTTGGTTTGTGCAGCAACATTACAAGACACAAGACATCGTACTGTGACTAAACAGCTCTCTGTCCGTAAACAGTAACTGATGTTATTCGGCGATTACCCCAGGATACTGTGCGCGATACATATATGCATTGTGTGCCCCGCAAATTAGCATAAACACCAATTCATTTGCATGCCTATTGCTAAGACAGCGCTCTTATCCCTTTAGAATGGGCAGAATTACCATGGGGACTCCCACGGTGTCTTGACCCAGGTAATAAAGCTGTTTCTAATGTATTCATGAAGGATGGAGTCAGAGGCTCTGAAGTACAGCAGGTAGAAGCAGGAGGGAGGTATGGAGTGAAGACAAAGAGAGACAGCGAAAGAGCGTGAGAGGTAGACAGAGCGATATGGGTGGAAGTGGAGAGCGTAAAGGAGGTGGAAGTGTGCACTAGCGTAAACAGAACTCTTTCATGTGGAACAAGATCCTATTACGGCTTAATGCTGATGATTTGTTGGTGCTAATTAGTAAGAGAACGAGCCCATTTGCCCATCTGCGTGCATTTGAGCTCTAATGACTTCTAAGAATGTGTAGCCCACTTTCTGATGGCCAATAAAGATTTGATGAAGATGAGCAATTCTTTCTGTGCAGATGTTTGCAAGAGCAGTCCCCCCCCACACGCATGAATGTAAAAAAACAGCATGACTCAAAACCCGCCCATGGAAGTGCGGTTTGGTAATACGGGACCTAATAGTGATATGAGGGAGCCATGGTGTTTTTCTTCATCAGCCCTGTGTTCTGTTCTTCGTCTATTCAAGTCTGCGCTCCCGCTGACCAAAAGTGCTTTCAGGCAATTTCAGAAAATGTCAAAAACACACTCTATTTGTGATGTATCCCTGCTGCACTTAAGCAGGAGCTCTGCAGGGGAAAAATTACTTGAGAGAGTCCAGAACCTGTTATGATGGACAAGCACTTGGCACCTTTTTCCCCGGAGATGCTACAATGGCCATAGCCCAATCTCTGTCTTCTGAAGCACCGGTGCCTGTTGGCTAGGATGCCTGTCAATTTGAGCATGTGTGTGCGGGTGTGTGTGTGTGTGTGTGTGTGTGTGTGTACGTATGTGTGTCTGCATCCTCGGCTCTGTTTGATGTCTTTCCAGCATGCTGGTTTACAAGGAGAGCCTCCGCAGCCACACACTCAAGACACCCCTGGAGTCTCACTCTGCACAAGTCCTAAATCCACAATGCCCCCTACACCCGCTTCTCCTGCCCTGATCTGCCTGCAGAAGCCTGTAGCCAAGCTAAACACTTAGTAATGAAAAACAAACACCACACTGTCAGCCCAACTACCTCATAGGCTGCAAATAACTTGGGAAATTCATGCTTGTAATTCATGACCTCTCAAGACCCTACTTGGACAGTTGTCACTGCGGTGGGCCGAATATATTGTAAGCACATAAATCTCACACGTAACGGGAACTCCCCCTTGGACAACTCCCGTTTAACTATTCAACAAATGTCAGTGATCTGTTTGGGTTGCAATTAGCATGACATTAGCACGCCAACGTCAGTTGCCAGGTGCTGCTTGGCCTTGGCGACCCATATTAAAATAAATCATCTTGCTTTCCTATGGAGTTTGTTTTCAACGCATTGCCCCGTTGTCTTTTATGATAACCCACGCTGAGCCATGTGCTTCCCTTTTAGCGGCTTCAGAGAGGTATGGGATCAATGGTGAGAGCCACTGGAGAGTGCATTAGAAGGATCCATGCCAACTGGGTCGCTCTCTCTGTTCATACCATATCAAAGACATCTAATTAGGCATATGGGCAGAGGATGAACAATGGCCTCAAGGCCGAGGGAGTCTCCTCTTGGTAGAGCGAGAAAGAGTGAGTGAGAGTGAGTGAGTGAGTGAGTGAGTGAGTGAGTGAGTGAGTGAGAGGGAGAGAGAGGAGAGTTTTTGCTTCTCCTCAGTGGGAGGTTGGGTTGGACAGGGCATCTTCCATCCCTATATTTCACCTTTCCTTGGACTGAGAATTTCACGCAATT
This sequence comes from Lampris incognitus, assembly GCF_029633865.1. NCBI lineage: Eukaryota > Metazoa > Chordata > Actinopteri > Lampriformes > Lampridae > Lampris > Lampris incognitus. Next base: position 24,315,673 of record NC_079221.1, read on the forward strand.
ATGTACAATGTGTAGGTATAATGTGCAGCGATAATCTTCACCCACTGAAACAGGCATGAAGCATACAATACACAACAAGGATAAACTAGCACTGTACAGAATACACCGCAAAGATCATGCAACAATGTTGGAGTATACAGGAGAAAAATAAACTATTTGTCTAAGTGAAAACACTTTTGTTCAACCTGTTATTTTATAGCACTCATCACTCAAGTTGTGGCGACAGACATGGTCGGGCAAAAGGAGTGGGAGTGGGGGTGAACAAGTTGGAACAGACCAAAAAAAAAAAAGCTTTCAACGGCTGGAGACAATTGTGAATTGTGGACTGTCACATCAAGTAGCTTTTACAATATAACAACAGGCAGCACAGAGAATGAGCTAACAGGAGCACAACAATTTGGAACATCTGCTGCAGACTCATAATTCATTGCCATTTGTTCCCCTGATAAGCAAAGAAGACCCCCAACCCACAATCACTACCCGCCCACTGTATCACCTTGAATGTGTGTGTGTGTGTGTGTGTGTGTGTGTGTTGGGTAGCTTTGGCAATAGCACGAAAGGGGCCTGTCCTGTGCATGTTGATAAACTCCCTTGCACAAAACGTACATTTGCACCGGGCCAAAGAGGCGACAGATGAATGCAGCGGACAAACAGTGAACTATTGAACAATAAAAGAGGGGCTGGCCGTCTGGTAGGCTGGCATTATTTAGTCTCACTTCCAAGTCTTTTGTAGGTGGTGGCCATTTTGACGGACAGGATGGATGATTCAATGTCCGCCAGTCACAGCCGCTCTTGCCATGAAAACACCGCCAGTGTTTGACTAAGGAAGCCAACGTCAGCAAGGGCCCTGAAGCAACAGTTAACTAAATAAGCCCTCGCAGGTCTGGCCATCAAAGCCTGGGTCTATACATAGAGATTTATTACCCCGCCATTGTTATTGTTTCAAAGCCCCCACGAGAGCCTGCCTCTGGATTTATGCGGTCCTGGACACCGTGGAGGTCCACATGGAGAATGAGCAAACCCAAGATGCAAACGGCAGGCCCCTCATCGGTCTGTTTGAGGAGGGCTCAGAATAGGTCTGTCTGTCACCAGAAAACAAACGTTTTAATCGTAAAGAAAACAAGGTCTCTGAGATTTGCCAACAGCTCTATTGACTCCGAGCGGAGCCCGAGCTCCAACTCCAGCTCCCTCGATGTCAGTGATCAACTATTGGTGTTTGATTCAGCCACTCCCCAAAGATGGATGTGAAACTGTGCTAAAATGTTGTTGACCTGTCAACATCCCAGGTCCAATGCCCAGACATGCATGTGGTCAAGTCAGACAATACAGCAAAAGCATTGGATCAACGCTCAAAAATGGGATGCAACACATCTGTATGGTGCTGTATGAGTGGATTATGAGTGTATTTATTTGTATTTATTAATTATTTATGGTTTAGTTCCATTTATTTATCTATTATTTTATTTAACGCGATTTATTTATTTATTTATTTATGAGTTTATTATGAGTTTATTCATTATTTATGAGCGGATGATCAATGCCTGTGAATGGACTGCAACACATCTGTACGGTGCTTTATGAATGGATTATGAGTAGGATAGAGCAACAAACACAAAAACACTCCAAACATATTTTAGGGGACAAATTATCACTGATCTCTTTCATTCGCAGGCACCGAGACAAACACGAACACACACTCATTTGGGCGACGTGTGCGGTTTCATGCTAGCCAGGCATTTATTGGACAGCGATGAATAATTTGGCAGTTTTTAATTCCTTCCCAAAGCCAAGGGGACAGCAGCTCTTGATGCTATAAGTTGTTGCTGCCAAGTTCACCAAAATGATAGAAATAATAATTTGTTCTCATGGCAACCAGACCGTGAGTTATGGTGCCCGTGAGCAATGGTGAAACTAACGGCAAAAGCTATTTGCATGAGGAGTGTAAACATGTCTCATGGTGTGGATCGGGGAGAGGATGGGAGAGAATCACGTTAGTGTTTTAAGCTAACAAAACAAGTAATAAAAATAACTTGGCAACCATGTCTGAGAAATACAGAAACAAAGGCTCCTGTGAATGAGTGACTGATAATGGAGGCAACACTGTGAACTGTATCGGCTTGTTTTGTAGGCACGGATCAAGGATCTAATTGATATTCTTCTGGAGCTGCAAACACGTTTCTAGGACAAAGCCCAAATGTTCCTCCACGGAGCTATATAAATTTGTAACGCTGCCTCGCTGTTATTGCAGAAAGAGCAGGGGTTGTAATCTATTTTACAGTGCTAAAAAGCCCCACCTAATCTGGACAGGGTGAAGCAAACTCACTGGAGATGAAATCCAAGCATATGATGTTATGGTCATCAAACTGCTCATAGGACATCTCTTACTCTTGCTTGAGCATCTGAGTGATGATGACAGATAAGGTCCACTGTGTGTCTGATTTAGCTGTGAGGTGAAAATATGAGGCCTACTAAGACTATCCACGAGATCAGGGTATTTTCACGCAACCTATAGGTTAGTACTGTTTGATGAGTAGTCTTGCTACCCAGAAAGTACTCCACACTCAGGCATCTGGGTGGCGTGGCGGTCTATTCCGTTGCCTGCCAGCACCGGGATCGGCGGTTCGAATCCCCATGTTGCCTCCGGCTTGGTCGGGCATCCTGACAGACACAATTGGTCGTGTCAGCGGGTGGGAAGCTGGATGTGGGTATGTGTCCTGGTCGCTGCACTGTTTGGGGGAGAAGGGGAACTGGGGGAAATAAAATATCCTCCACACGGTACGTCCCCCTGGCGAAACTCCTTACTGTCAGGTGACAGAAGCAGCTGGTGACTCCACATGTATCGGAGGAGGCATGTGGTAGTCTGCAGCCCTCCCCGGATCAGCAGAGGGGGTGGAGCAGTGACCAGGACGCATTGAAAGAGTGGGGTAATTGGCCGGATACAATTGAGGAAAAAAAAACAAAAGAAAAAAAAGTAAAATAAAGATTGTACTGCACACTTGAAGTTGTATTGAACGCATTAGCAAACTTGGCTAATGGAAGAAGCAGGTGGGGATGGTATTTTGTGAAGAAACCAATCAGTATTCTGGTGGGTGAGACTTCGAGTGGCTGTACTGAACTCATGAGCAACATGTTGGTGATTTGGGGACGCAAGCACTGGTGAAGTCTCCCATCGAAACTTCAGAAGAGGAACCAAGTATGCACACATCCAGAAAAGAATATTTAAGTGTGACCGAAAAACATCAAATCTAGAACAAATGAGCGAGGTCTGCACACTGAAATACTCCCAAAACTAATTTATTCACCAGCAACGTTTCCATCAATCAGATCTTCCTGAGGCAAAAAGATCTGATTGATCGAAACATTGCCGTTGCATAAATTAGTTTTGGGAGCATTTCAGTGTGAAGACCTCACTCCATTCTTCTAGCCTCCCATCAAAACTCCATCAAAAACTTTGCGGTTGTCATTATAAGGAAAAGAGAAACAAGTGCAATCTACACTTAGCACAAAAAGCAAGGACATTTTTGTTTGGTAGATTATTTCTTTGTTGTAACAATGCTTCTTGGCAATAAATCTTATATCAGGCACCTGATTGTCATTACCTGGGGTACCAGAAGCTCAAAACAAGAGTCAACAGCAACAGCAAAATAAGCTGTTTGGCATTGGCAGAGAAGATTTGGCAAATTTTCCATGGGCGCAACCCACATACTCAGCTCTGCTGCTCATCACACAAATGCATGTTCCTTACAAATGTGGCACCATTTAAAAGGGAAATAAACAGGCTTCCCAACAGTATAAGATTTATTGTCAAGAAGCATTGTTACAACAAAGAAATAATCTACCAAACACTAATTTCCTTACTTTTTGTGCTAAGTATATAGTCAATGGTATGGTAACACATGTGCTGTAGATTTGGAAGACCTCAGCGGCCTATAGGAGCTAACAATGCGCTTACCTTTATTAGCAGCTCCTGTACAGCTTTGCTTAAACAATATAGGAGTTGCCAAAAAGAGATGGAGAGGATGTCTTCATTAATGACATCAATATCAGTGGAACATTATACCATCAGAGCAACGGCGACTGGCTGCAAGTAAAGAAAGTGTTGCTGGGGGCGCGGGGGGGATGCTGAAATCTGTAACACAGTTGGTTTGCAGGGGGAACGGGCAGGATATGTCTGACCAGATTTGGTCGGCATAAATCACAGCACTATACGACTTCCTCACATCCGTCAGGCCCGACTTATAAACGAGCAACGCCTTCCACACAGTCAGAGAATAAGAGCCGACACAATCTTCTGCATTGATAGACGAGAAAATGAATTTATTAAATGTCACGCCTGCCTGCCAACTTGGCATACCATAAGATATGCAAACACTCCCACCGCTACTGATATAACATTGAGGTTGAAAAGTGTACGCTTTGTGACCATCTGCGATGGAGAAAAAAAAAGTCAGCGTCAACAGAGATTAAAATTCATGACAGAAGACTGAATAAATGATTAAATGTTCTGAAAATGGTGCTGTTTACACAAAATTCCAAATAGGGGATTTTTGAATCAATGTGAAGGTTGGTTGAATAATTTTGTCAATGAAGAGAACGCCTATTACAGCACTTATTCATGCATGAACCCTAATCTATGGCTGCATTGTGATTTCATAACCACAAGCAACATTATTCTCAGAAAATCTTATCGAATACCCCAACATTTACTCAAAGCATTATTCCCAATTTACTCACTGCAGAGCGGCTCCAGAATCAGAGATTAATAAGAGGGTCATGTTCTTATTAATACCATGAGTCCATTCTCTGACGCGGACACGGAGATGCTCGAATATTAATGGCGTGCTACGGTCAATGGCTGTCAAAATCACATGTTCTCTCTCTGAATCATTTACAAGGGATATTATTCAACAGATAACAAAAAATAACTCATTCTAAACCAACATGTGATGGTTTTCTGGTATGACTATTGATTACAACTTGTTGGCACATGTCAAGATCTTTGCTTTACGAGAACTCAAATTTCTTATTCAATCAATTTCAAAGTTTGCAGAGTCAAGTCTTGTGTACCACTAATATGGTCACATTGAGTCTCGGGAGGGATGCAAATCAAGTAGGCATTTGTTAAACTGTATATACACCAATGTTCTCACTTCCAAGCGGAGGAAAATAAAACATCAACTAAGCAAAAGGAGAAAACACAGTTTAGAATCTCAAGTCACATTTGAAAGAAGTAACTTAAGCTGGACTTAAATGTGAAATATCTGCATTGTAAGTGGTTTAAATTGAGTTTATTGCAAATAACTCAACAGGTTTTTCATGGGCCGTGTCCAAATCTATGCATTGGCCTGCTTCACAAATGTTAAAAAAAGGAACAAACTGTGGGTATAGGTCAAAAAAGTACCCTGAATAAACATGTTAAAAAACTCTGTACACTGCATGCATTCATTGTTACTTGTGCAATGGTTTGAGCTGCCAAAGAGCCCTGTGAGTTGTGTATGCCTTATGTATATAAATTGTAGGTATGTTATGTCCAATGTCGTGCTCATAAGCAGGCATATTTGTATATGAGAAACACATTAAGGCACAACTGGCTGTGGCACCAAAGCCACATTGAGAAGGATAATGTCAGCAAGCATCTGTTTGCAACTCTGGAGAGCTGGTGAACTTTGTAAGCTCTTGGTTTTGTCTGCCTCCCATGAAGAGGTGTGGATGGGAGGCAAGCAAAGGCTGTAAATATCCCCTCCCCATAAGCGTATGAAAACTGCAAGGCACATCTACAGCAGAGTAAAATGTGCAAATTGTATGTGGCGTTAATTGGTGATTTTTAACCAGGCTTTGTGTGTGTGTGTGTGTGTGTGTGTGTGTGTGTGTGTGTGTGTGTGCACGTGTCAGGGGTCCCACACTTTAACATGCTGACAGCATTCATCCCGCTGCCTTGCTGTTGATTACCACCTCTGTTCTCCTATTTAATCTGATTAGAATTTGTTTCTTTTCTCCCACCTCTTCATTCTCTCCCATACTCTCTTCCTCTTGCTCCCTCTCGTGCTTAATTTCCTCGACTTCTTTTTTTTTCTCTTTCAAAGCAAAGGTGTCAAGGGGGATTGTTAGAAGAAACAAGTAAAAGTGTGCTTTCTGAGCCAAGCTGGTGTATCTAAATGCAACAGGAGGTTTATATCCTATTTTAAGAATTTCTCTCACGAACAGTTGGCCATGTGTGGTGTTTCTGATAAAGGCTGCATGTCTGCTAAATGTCAACTATCACTCTTATTAACACTGATTACTTTTTATTAGTAGTATTTAGTACATACTTTAGCATTGTTGCCTCACTTTTCAAATGCTGTCTACACACAAATACACACACAAACACACACACACACACACACACACACACACACACACACACACACACACACACACACACACACACACACACACACACACACACACACACATAATCTTAGAAAAAAGCTGGGTTCACACTGGCTGACTATCCAAAAGATTTTGGCTTTGTTCGGACCGCAGGCAAATCTGATTTGCTTCTCAAATCAGATCTTTAAGACACACTGCCCGGACTGTTATTTGCCATTGATCAGACCGGATTTGTGTGTCCTACAGTCCTTGCCATCATTTGCATAATCATGAGAATTTTTAAGACAGCACAGGAGAAATCTTGTTGGGTATACTTGACAAGATTTCTGGTCTAAGAACATTTCGTAGCTTGTATTGTTGTGCCAACCAACAAAAGTGGGAAGTCTCCATTACTGGTTTATACATTTTTTCCCCCAACACCTATTGTGCTTCTCTGTGCAGTTTGTCGTGAGACCAAAGGACTTCCGGCTTTAAATGGGATTCCACTTCCGCTGGAGAACTCATTGGAGAATGTCACAGACACAAGACTGTTAATGTCTGAAGAGTCTCAGAGGCTGTTAAACACAGTAAAACTGAGTCTGTCGGAGGGTCACACTACACGCCTGTGTCACGACTATCTGCACACCATGACTGTCCTAACAGCTCTCAAAATGCAAACGATGGGCGTCCGGGTGGCGTGGCGGTCTATTCCGTTGCCTACCAACACTGGGATCGCCGGTTCGAATCCCCCTGTTACCTCCAGCTTGGTTGGGTATCCCTACAGACACAATTAGCCGTGTCTGCAGGTGGGAAGCTGGATGTGGGTGTGTGTCCTGGTTGCTACACTAGCGCCTCCTCTGGTCGGTCTGGGCGCCTGTTCAGGGAGGGGGAACTAGGGGAAATAGAATGATGCTCCTACGCGCTATGTCCCACTGGTGAAACTGCTCACTGTCAGGTGAAAAGAGCAGCTGGCGACTCCACTTGTATAGGAGGAGGCATATGGTGATCTGCAGCTCTTCCTGGATCGGCAGAAGGGGTGGAACGGCGACCAGGATGGCTCGGAAGAGTAGAGTGATTGGCCGGGTGTACAATTGGGGAGAAAGAGGGGGGGAAATGCAAATGACGGCTAGTACTGAAAGTCTTTGCAATATTTGAGTTGTGTCAACCCAGCTTTACATTTATCTACAGTATCTATCTATCTATATACGTATATTTCCATCTATCTCTATCCAAACCCTACTTGTCCTTTATCCCTCTGCACAGACCTCCCTGCAGTGTACACTTTTTGAATGGCGACTGTTGCGGACGGCTATTTTGGAGGTAAAAAGAAAGAAAGACAGGTGTATGTGACTCAGAATGCACTTATTAAGAGCTTGAGTCTAAATGGACTCTGAAGAGGAAGCAGGTGAAGGAGCAGGCTCACTGCTATACGAGGCAACATGAGTCAGAGGCAAGCACTCTGATGGAAAGAAAGTTTGACATCACGTTAACCACTGGGCCACAAGATGAAAAGCACACACACACACACACACACACACACACACACACACACACACACACACACACACACACGCGCGCGCGCTGATATCCCGTGTTGTGTTGGTGTTGTTCCCGTCACATTGTAATTAATGTTGCTCCAGGACTATAATTGCAACGGACCAATCATGTTGTTGTGATGTTGTGCCTTTGTGACATGGGGGAAAAAGCCTGGAAAAATAGCAAAGCTAACCTAACCTCGACCTGACTCTAACCAACCTTAACCAAGAGCTAACCCACAATCTCATCCCACAACCCTTCTTTTCCCCGAGTCCCAAAGGCGTGGCAGCACAACAGTGTGATTGGTCAGCTGTGATGACGGTCCTGGAGCAACATTAATTATGATGTCGTAGGGGCAACAACAACACGGCGATATCAGATACACCGTGTGCATGCACACACATGGCCATGTAGCAACATACCATTGCATCACCTTCATTATCGATATTCGAGGGATGTGTTGGTATTGGATTGATTGTAATATAATTTTAAAAAATTAAATGTGATGAAAATAGAAGCCAATGAAAACACTGCATTACATTACAAAGTACAACTACATTACTTTTCAAAAACAGCAAATTCTTTGTAGCATTACTTTGAAAACATGTTTCTTAGTCAAAGGTATTTTGACTGCAATGAATTAATATTTCAAATAGTAATAGTTCATAGTGATAAAAGGAAGATGGAAATATGAAAAAAAAACATTCTTATACTGGGAATAACACACAGTGTTATTCAATGGAATTTGAAGGCAAAGTAATTCAAAAGCAACTGAAAAACTGACTCAGTATATTATCAGTTATAATTGCCGTTGTGGATTTTGTTGCTGATTGTGAGTATCGGCAGGTAATTAGTAATCTGTAGTGAGCTGTGAGTCTAAAGTCAGCCTCCCGATCCCAGTTATGGGAGTAATCAGACATGTGCCGGGTCCTGTCACGTCTTGCCTGTTGCACTCTGAAATCAATTTTAATAAGGCTGGAATTCGGAAATGTTGAATGGCTGCTTGGGGTGGGGGTGGGGGGGCAGTACTGGGAGGTGGTGAATATGAATATGAATATGAAAATTATGATTATGATGATGATTACAATCATGAAACAGAGAAGTAGGAGGAATGAGAGAAGAAGAAGGAAAAGGGGAATATAAGGAGGATGATGATGGTGATAATGGTGATGAGTTCAATTTGATGATGAAGAGAAGGAAGAAGATAAAGAGGGAGATCAGGAGTAAACGGGGGGCTAGTGATTGATGTGAATATGACGATGAAGGAGGGGGGGAGAGAAGGAAAAGGAGAGGAGAGGGTCATTAACATGATAGTGAGGATGATGAGAAAGAGAATAATTATATGAAAATCAATGATGATGCCAATGCTGATTGTATTCTCTTCCTCCACATAAGGACTTACAGGCAATTTCTCATAATAGTCCAATTTTGCAAAACCAAGCCTCTGCTCTTCTGAAACTATCCATTTCACATACCCCGGGGGAAAAACTGGGCAAAAAACACGAAATAATGAAGTAATAAATAAATAAATCCCACCAAGGCTTTTCAGTTCATCGAGTCTTTCATAAGCTTGTCTCATCTACACTGAAGGTTCCACAACTGGTGTTGTGTCATACGTGCACGTCTGCTTGCCTATGTTTCAGGAGTAAAAGGAAGGACTACTTTAACTAAAGGTTTCCCCCTTTTTGTTTCTCTAAATCATAAAACAGAACTTGTGTGTGTGTGTGTGTGTGTGTGTGTGTGTGTGTGTGTGTGTGTGTGTGTGTGTGTGTGTGTGTGTGTGTGTGTGTGTGTGTATGTGTGTGTGTGTGTGTGAGACAGAAAAGTGACCCAACGGGCGTCCGGGTAGCATAGCGGTCTATTCTGTTGCTGACCAACATGGGGATCGCTGGTTTGAATCCCCATGTTGCCTCAAGCTTGGTCAGGTGCCCTGACAGACACAATTGGCCGTGTCTGTGGGCGGGAAGCCGGATGTGGGTATGTGTCCTGGTCGCTGCACTAGCACCTCCTCTGGTCGGTTGGGTCACCTGTTCTCAGGGGAGGGGGAACTGGGGGGAATAGCGTGATCCTCCCACACGCTATGCCCCCTGGTGAAACTCCTCACTATCAGGTGAAAAGAAGCAGCTGGTGACTCCACACGTATCGGAGGAGACATGTGGTAGTCTGCAGCCCTCCCCGGCTCAGCAGAGGGGGTGGAGCAGCAACCGGGACAGCTCGGAAGATCAGAGTACTTGGCCGGATACTACTGGGGAGAGAAATGGGGGGGGGGGGAAGAAAAGTGACCCAATCCAACAGGCCCGTCTTACCTCGGTTGACCCAATCCGCACGACTTCAGAGAAATTAACCCCGCCTCCCTTAACATCCTCTCAATACTTCCACAGATGTGCAGGAAGTGCATGCCAGAATAATTACGATTTTCTTTGTGTGTACTGGACAAGTCCATTTGCGATTTGTGTCGAAACATTCATCCGCCCCTTCTTAACCCCTTGGCATGTGCCGTATCACTTCCCTGCTTACTATCCTGCAAAAGCCCAAAAATGGGGGATAATGATGAAGACAGAATGGAGGATAACGAGGGGAAGAAATTAGTACGGGAGAACATCACTGAAGTGTTGTGCCTGTTTCTCTTTTTGTGCTGCCCTCTGCTTTGCTGTCAGCTCCTTCTATGGTGCTGCTAATTAAACAAAGGCGAGATGGACGTAGGTCACACCTGCACGGTAAGCCTGCCATGTACACTTTTTCATTGCTAATGCAGCGATAATTAAAAATGAGGCATGCAAGGCAGCGGAATTAATTGAGTTCTGCCAATCGCATTGTGGAGCCTACGATGCAGAAGGAATGATTAATTTGTGCCCAAGTTGGTGTACTTTCAGGGGCAAGCTGTCAAAGTAACCTACCCATTCATGTGCCACAAAGGCTGGGTATCAATGATGGCTTTCGAGGGGAACTTGCTTACTTAGAGAATATCAATTAGTCGCTCTATGTGATCTAAAACACGGGAAATGAATGCGTGTCCTTCAGCTCGTCATTCACCTCTGTTTACTCTAAACGCGTCTGTTACCCAGACAGTGGTTGGAAAATGTCGCAGGTAAGTTTGGAAAGACATCGTTTTGACAATGCATTATTTTCAGGTGACACCTCCTCCCAGATCCCGGCGGGCAGAGATTTATGCTTTCAGTGACTCGGAGAGGACATCGGTGGTTTACACGGTGTTCTTTTATGGCTGTGAGGCCCTGAATGCCCCACACCTGTTGACGTTCAATATGTCACCCCTCCAAACCCCGACAACATCTCCATTTCACAGTTGCCCGGCCCTCATTATGACT